>NC_045977.1:36880181-37086960 GCF_010909765.2 Amblyraja radiata
AGGTTTAATAGGAACCTGAGGGGTAACTTTTTCACCAAAGGGTGGTGGGTGTATGGAACCGAGCAGCCGGTGTAGGTAGTTGAGGCAGGTACTATTGCAACGTTTAAGGAACATTAGAAACATAGAAACATAGAAAATAGGTGCAGGAGTAGGCCATTCGGCCCTTCGAGCCTGCACCGCCATTCAATATGATCATGGCTGATCATCCAACTCAGTATCCTGTACCTGCCTTCTCTCCATACCCCCTGATCCCTTTAGCCACAAGGGCCACATCTAACTCCCTCTTAAATATAACATTTAGACAGGTACATGGATAGGACAGGTTTAGAGGGATATGGACCAAATTCAGGCAGGTGGGACTAGTTGAGATGGGACGTTGATAGGCATGGGTAAGTTGGGCCGAAGGGCCTGTTTCCATGCTATGACTCTAGTAGCTTGAAACAGCGCACCACCAGATGCAGGAACAGCCTCTTCCCCTCTGTTAGCAGGCTTCCAAACTATCGTTCCATAGGACTTGTTGGGCCTAAGGGCCTGCATCTCCAAAGTCTAAAGTCGAAAATAAAGACTTTGTGGCCACTGTTCATCTACACTTCACGCTGCCTCGGCAAGGCCAGCAGCACAATCAAGGGCGAGTCGCACCCCGGTCACTCCCTCTTCTCCCCTCACCCATCTGGCAAGAGGTACAGAAGTGTGAAAACGCACACCTCTAGATTCAGGGGCAGTTTCTTCCCAGCTGTTATCAGGCAACTGAACCATCCTCTCACCATCTAGAGAGCAGACCTGACCCCCCATCAACCCTTTTGGAGACTTGAACTATCTTTAATCGGACTTTATCTTGCACTAAATAATATACCCTTTATCCCGTATCTGTAAACTGTGGACAGCTTGATTGTAATCATGTATAGTCTTTCCGTTGACTGGTTAGCACGCAACAAAATACTTTTCACTGTACCTCGGTACACGTGACAATAAGAAACGAAACTAAACTATTAGGTTTAAGTTACACTAGCATCTGATGACTTTCATTGCACCATGATCACCTATAACTGAATGGCAGCTGGTTACTCATCTGTCCTACATCTAACTCTGGAAGTAGTTTGCCTTTAAGAAAAATGTAATGGCTCCCTTGAAGGCCTCAAACCTTTGACATGATTACATTCCTTTTCAGCTAATAAAGAAATGAAACAAATTCTGTCAGTCACCTTTCCAACTCTGAAATTCTTTTTAAATGAATCATGGAACAGATAGCAAGGGGAGTATTTCCCAGTTTGGCCGAACGACATGAATTTCAGGAAGGTTTTCAGAAGAGGCAGCGATTGTAATTTATGCACTGTGATATTCGGTTGGTATTCGATCGATACTAATTAATAATTTTTGGGGCAGCACAGTGGCGCATCGGCAGAGTTGCTGCCTTACAGCGACAGAGACCCGGGTTCGATCCTGACCACGGGCGCTGTCTGTACGGAGTTTGCACGTTCTCCCCGTGACCCGCGTGGGTTTTCTCCGGGTGCTCTGCTTTCCTCCCACATTCCAAAGACGTGCAGGTTTGTAGGTTAATTGGCTTCTGTAAATTGTCTGGTGTGTAGGATAGAACTAGTGCATGGGGTGATCATCGGGCGGCATCGACTTGGTGGGCCGAAGGGCCAGTTTCCATACTGTATCTCTAAACTGAACTAAACCAAATTTAGCAGTTCATAGGCAATGCATTGTATTGTATTGTATTGTATTCAAATTTATTGTCATTGTCTCAGTTAGAGACAACAAAATGAATTTCCCTTACAGGCAGTATCATAAAAATAAAAAATAATAATAATAAATAATAAAACATATTAAAAATAAAATAGAATTTAAAAAAAAGCACAAACACTGAAAGTCCACGACACAACATAACACAGTGGCACCAAGGTGAGGAAGGCACCATAGTCCAGCCAGCCACCCCTCCGTTCTTCCCAGATGTTCACTCGTGGTCGAGGCCTTCCTAGCACCCGCAGTCGCCGCCCCGGGTGGCCCGATGTTCAGGCCCTCACGCCGGGCTGGTGGAACGCCGACGCCGAACCCCGACGGTGAACATCCTCCTCAGCGGCCCGGACCTCCTGATCAGCCGCCTCCCGCAGCCGGAGTCCGCAGCTCCCGAGTCCGCAGCTCCCGAGTCCGCAGCTCCCGAGTCCGCAGCGGCAGAGCCGGGCAGAGTCGCAGGACCCCGCGCTGGGAGCTCCTCAAACCGCAGCTCCATGATGTCGGTGCCGCAGGTCCAGCACTCCGGGCTCCAGACAGCGATCCCCGGTAAGGCATCGCCAGCCCCGCGATGTTACAGCGCTGTCCCGCCGCTGCTGGAGCTCTGGTCGATCCTGGCAGGAAAGGCCGTGCCAATCCAGTAGGTAGGCCGCTGGGGGGGGGGGGGGGGCGAGGACGCGACTCGAATAATAGTCGTGTCTTCACCAGGAAGCGGCTGAAGGACGGTATCCCCCGCACCGTACCCTCTCCCCCCACATAAAAACACAAAAAAGCCACCAAAAAAAACACACTTTTACATAACTAAATAAACAAAAAAACAAAAAGATACCGGGCTGTAGGTGGAGGCTGCTGGCACCAGCGCCACCGGAAGTACAAATCCGGTGGATTGCACTGGTACAATTATAAGTGAATAATGTTTCAAAAGAGAGAATGGATATTATTGCTGCGGTTTCTACTGGAATTAACGGAAAGATGGATTCTTGGGTATTGTTATAACAGGAGAGATCATTTTAATTTTAGATTAAAATTTAATGAATTAGATGAATTCTAGACGAATTTTACTGAAACGAGCTTTTGAATCAGCTACATGTTATGTAAGTGGTGGGAATATAATGAGAACGAGAATGCCAACTAACCTACAAACCTGCACGTCTTTCGAATGTAAGAGGAAACCGGAACTCCCGGAGAAAACCCACGTGATCACCGGGAGAAAGTACAAATTCCGTACAGATATCCAACTCCAGACAACACCCGAACCTGGAACGAGCTGACGGAGGAGGTAGTTGAGGCAGGGACTAATGCTATTTTTAAGATCCTTTTTGGCAAGTACATGGATGGGAAAGGTTTAGAGGGAAATGGGCCAAATGCAGGCAGGTGTGACTAATGTAGATAGGGCATGTTGGTCGGTGTGGGCAAGTTGAGCCGAAGGACCTGTTTCCACATTGAATGACTCTATGACCCTATAACCTAAACTATGTGAATATGTGACATATTATGTGGAGTGAGCAGAAAACTACACCTTCCCCTCCCCTTCCCAGCTCTCCCACAGCCCACTGTCTCCGCCTCTTCCTTTCTTCTTCCCGCCCCCGCCCCACCCCACCCCCACACCAGTCTGAAGAAGGGTCTCGACCCGAATCGTCACCTATTCCTTCGCTCAATAGATGCTGCCTCACCCGCTGAGTTTCTCCAGCATTTTTGTCTACCTTTGATTTTTCCAGCATCTGCAGTTCCTTGTTGAACACATGCATCTTATTAATCAGTGAGATGAAAGATAAAGCTTGGTTAACATGCGGTTGTCAGCTTGGAAGTAATTGTGTTTTGTTTGGATAATGCAAGCTTTCATTAAGTGTTTCCAGTTTCCTATGGTGATGGGAATATAACCTACAGAGGGAATGGAAAACTCAGCGTATCCTGACTCATGACTGCGTAGCCGGACATAGTGCAAACTCCATCATCAAGTTCGCCGACGACACCACCGTTGTGGGACGAATCACTGATGGGGACGAGTCAGAGTATAGAAGTGAGATCGACCGATTGACCAAATGGTGCCAGCACAATAACCTGGCTCTCAACACCAGCAAAACCAAGGAACTGATTGTGGACTTTGGAAGGGGTAGGATGGGGACCCACAATCCCGTTTACATCAAATGGTGGAAAGGACCAAGAACTTCAAATTCCTGGGCGTGCACATTTCCGAAGACCTTTCCTGGTCCCAGCACACTGATGCAATCATAAAGAAAGCATATCAGCGCCTCTACTTCCCGAGAAGACTACGGAGAGTCGGCTTGTCAAAGAGGACTCTCTCAAACTTCTACAGGTGCACAGTAGAGAGCATGCTGACCAGTTGCATCGTGGCTTGGTTCGGCAACCTGAGGGTCCAGGAGCGGAAAAGGATGCAGAAAGTTGTGACCACTGCCCAGTCCATCATCGGCTCTGACCTCCCCACCCCATCGAGGGGATCTATCGCAGTCGCTGCCTCAAAAAGGCAGCCAACATCATCAAGGACCCACACCATCCTGGCCACGCACTCATCTCTCCGCTACCTTTGGGCAGAAGATACAGGAGCCTGAAATCTGTTACATCCAGGTTCAGGAACAGCTCCTTCCCCACAGCCATCAGACTATTAAACTCACCAACAAACAGACTCTGCACTGTAACAGCCTATTGCACTTTATCTGCTTATTTATGTGTATATTGAACTGAACTGTTCTGTATTTTTGTTTACAATACTCTGTTGTGCTGCAGCAAGCAAGAATTTCATTGCTGGTCGGTGCAGAGTCGGTGGGCCGAAGGGCCTGTTTCCATGCTGTATCTCTAAAAATGAAACCGGAGCACCCGGAGGAAACCCACGCGGTCACAGGGAGAACGTGCAAACCCCTCACAGGCAGCACCCGAGATCAGTATCGAACCCGTGTCTCTGACGCTGTGAGGCAGCAGCTCTACCCGCTGCGCCACCGTGCCTCCCGAATGTCACTGGCCTCTAATGAACAGCTGTCTCTGCTCCTTCTGATTGAAAAAGAAATTGGTTTAAAACCTTTGATCACACGCATAATTAAACGTTTAGAATCATTCCAGTATTTAGATCTAAACGCATTTAATTAGAAAGTATTTCATGTTTACAAAAGCAGAATGCCATGATAATTTGATAGCATGAAGACTAATTCAGATAACTGCACACTAAAATGGATAACCTTGAAATCCTTGCGCTTCAAAACATTTTTTTAACATGGTTTTGAATTACTCGGGTGTAAGTGTACTGTGGATAGTGATGGTGACTTTTTAATGTGCAAAGTGATAGTGTGATCAATCTGTTGGGACACAGACACCTCGTGTTATTGTGCAATGAATTTTGCTGATGGCTTCCAGCCACTGATCTTCTTAAAGAAGCGATGGGCTCTTTGTTAATTATCAGATGTAATGCCGACTTTATATGGAGTTCAAAGGCTCTCGTGCACTCCGTATGTAACTCAATGCCTTTAAACCCGCTATTGTGCTCCTCCATAGATCCTTCCACGGCCCATTGTGGAACTGCACAGACTCCACTGCTCAGCATATAACACCTCATAATAATGCATGGCTTTTAGGCATCGGGATTAGCTGGCATTGAATAATAATAACCGCTTTTGGTTACTGTCAGCCTCTCTATCCCCACACAATAACACACGGCATGTGTTACAGACAATGACATCGCAATATCTCCCCGCAATGCCGTCCAAATGTACGGCGTGTGTGAGAGAAATGCGATTCCCAGTCCAACGAGCATGCACTTCTGAGCGGAGTTACGCTGGAGAAGGCACAAAGTGCCGGAGTAACTCAGCGGGTCAGGGAGCCTGAGCTGGATAACATGGACAGGTGACGTTTCTGGTCGGGACCCTTCTTGTGAGTCGTGAGTCGGTGAAATTCTCTGCCACAGAAAGCAGTGGATGTATTCAAGAGAGATTTAGATATAGCTCTTAGGGCTAACGGAATCAGGGGATTTGGGGAGAAGGCAGGAACATTGTACTGATTCTGGATGATCAACCATGATCATATTGAATGGCGGTGCTGGCTCAAAGGGCCGAATGGCCTCACCCTGCACCTACTTTCTATGTTTCCATGTTTCTTAAGACTCACACTACATCTTCTATGGAACGAGTAGGCAAGACAATTTAGTTTAGTTTAGTTTAATGATATAGCACTGAGTCTACATCGAACATCGATCACCCGTTCACACTAGTTCAATGTTATCCCACTTTCTCATCCACTCCCTACACACTAGGGGCAATGCACAGAAGCCAAACAACCTACAAACCCGCATGTCGTTCGAATGTGGGAGGAAACCGGCCCACCCAGAGGAAACCCACAAAGTCACTGGGAGAACGTGCCAACTCCACACAGACAGCACCTGAGATCAGGATCGAACCCGGGTGTCTGGCTCTGTGAGGCAGCAACTCTACCAGCTGTACCACCCACAATTATAAAAAGATGGTCAATTAAAAAAAATATTGGAACTCTGTAAACATAAAAATGCTCTCTAGTAAAATAAAAAATGTAGAAACGTTTTATGCACAAAAGGACACAAAGTGCTGGGGTAACTCAGCGGCTCAGGCAGCATCTCTGGAGAACATGGATTGGTGACATTTCAGGTCTAGACCCTTCTTCAGAATCAAATGAGTCCACTTCAGTGAGAGTGGACACTGGATTATTAAATATCTATTACATCACGATGCCGTCTCTGGAACTGGTGCGCTACAATGATGAGATGCTGAGAATGTTATTTATGTTATTCCCTTTATCATGTGTCAGCACAATGTGGACGGCTCGATTGTAATCATGTATTGTCTTTCCGCTGACTGCTTATGCCCCTGTCCCACTTAGGAAACCTGGACGGAAACCTCTGGAGACTTTGCGCCCCACCCAAGGTTTCCGTGCGGTTCCCGGAGGTTTTTGTCAGTCTCCCTACCTGCTTCCACTACCTGCAACCTCCGGCAACCACCTGCAACCTCCAGGAACCGCACGGAAACCTTGGGTGGGGCGCAGTCTCCAGAGGTTTCCGTTCAGGTTTCCTAAGTGGGACAGGGGGCATTAGCGCGCAGCAAAAGATTTCCACTGTACCTCAGTGCACGTGACAATAAACTAAACTAAATCAAACTTAATAAAATGAACTCAACTATATTCTGGGCTTTGCACCTTTCCCTTCACTCTACCAATTGCACTTGAGTTTGGCTTCATTGTATTTAAGTACAGTATATATGATCTCTTTGGATAGCATGCAAAACAAAGCCTTTCACTGTACCTCGTTATGCATGACTGTATTAAACTCAAACCTAAACCAGCAGTGTTGCTGTGCTGTAGTTTAGGAATCATGGCCAATTTTAATTAGTCAGAAAGGTGGGTTTTACTAATTGAGGTCAAATCCAAACATCGTTGTAAGACCTGAGGAATTCCCCCCCTGTTTTAATTAATATTTGTTTTGCCTACATTAGCATCCCTTTGTAACATCAGAGGATAGATAATCAGTGGAATTAAAATCATGTTCCCACGTGTGTGAAGCCATCAGCTGTTAAAGAAGCTGCCGGCCTATGTTAATGGCTGCCATTAATGAGCCTTCCCTCTCCCGGAGGCTTTGACAAGCTTTATCCTGAGGCCACCATTGATTAATCAATGTGTACTGACCTTACAGCCACTGCATGTTCAAAATCATACCAGCGATGGTGAAAGATAAAGAAAGAGAATGGACTTCACACAAATAAACTGGCTCTTCTGATGGAAACTCTGCACGATGTCATATACTTGAACAGCCTGCTTGCCTTCACACAGTCTAAAGAAGGGTCTCGACCCAAAACATCATGTGCAGTATTCCCTTTCTTCAGAGATGCTGTCTGACCCGCTGAGTTACTCCAGCCTTTTGTGTCTATCTTGGGAATAAAAACAACAGTCCGTTCTCTTTTAGTTTGTTTCAGTTCAGTTTAGAGAAACAGCGTGGGAAACAGGCCCTTCCGCCCATCGAGTCCGTGCCGACCAGCGATCGCCCCACTATCCTATGCGCCAGAGTAAATTTACAATTTTTACCAAAGCCAATTAATCTGCAAACCTGCACGTCTTTGGAGTGTGGGAGCAAACCCGGGAAAAACCCACACGGTCATAGGGAGAACGCACAAACTCCGTACAGGCAGCATTTTTGGGGCAGCACAGTGGTGCAGCGGTAGAGTGGCTGCCTCACAGTGCCAGAGCCCCGAGTTCGATCCAGACCCCGGGTGCTGTCTGTAAGGAGTTTGTACGTTCTCCCCGTGACCGCGTGGGTTTTCTCCAGGTGCTCTGGTTTCCTCCCACGCTCCCAAAGACGTAAAGGCTTGGAGATCAGTCGGCTTTGGTGAAATTGTCCGTACTGTGTAGGATAGTGTTACTGTGCGGTTATCACTGGTCGGCGTGGAGTCGATGGGCCAAACGGCCTGTTTCCACACGGATTCTCCAAACTCTGAAGAGTCGAAAGCTATGATCTTATGGATTTTATCGCTGAAAGACGTGCAGGTTTGTAGGTTAATTGGCTTCTGTAAATTGTCCCTGTTGTGTATGATAGAGCTAGCGTATGGGTGATCGCTGGTCGGCCCAGACCCGGCGGGCCGAAGGGCCTATTTCCACACCGTATCTCTAAACTAAATTAAACTAAACTATTCTAAAACTATCAATGAAGGGCGTGAGCTGATTCTTCAGAGAGCGAGGTAAAATTGACAGAGCACCAAATTCCATTCCACTAAGTCTTTGCGCAAACTATACTGTGGCTGTTTGTATCTCCCCGAACCCCTTTAATCATAGCAAAAGGATTTGAGTATAGGAGCAGGAAAGTTCTACTGCAGTTGTACAGGGTCTTGCTGAGACCACCCTGGAGTATTGCGTACAGTTTTGGTCTCCTAATCTGAGGAAGGATATTCTTGCCATAGAGGGAGTACAGAGAAGGTTCACCAGACCTGGGATGTCAGGACTTTCATATGAAGAAAGACTGGATAGACTCGGCTTGTACTCGTTAGAATTTAGAAGATTGAGGGGGGATCTTATAGAAACCTACAAAATTCTTAAGGGGTTGGACAGGCTAGATGCAGGAAGATTATTCCCGATGTTGGGGAAGTCCAGAACAAGGGGTCACAGTTTAAGGATAAAGGGGAAATCTTTTAAGACTGAGATGAGAAAAACATTTTTCACACAGAGTGGTGAATCTCTGGAATTCTCTGCCACAGAATGCAGTTGAGGCCAGTTCATTGGCTATATTTAAGAGGGAGTTAGATGTGGCCCTTGTGGTTAAAGGGATCAGTGGGTATGGAGAGAAAGCAGGTACAGGATACTGAGTTGGATGATCATATTGAATGGCGGTGCAGGCTCGAAGGGCCGAATGGCCTACTCCTGCACCTATTTTCTATGTTTCTATGTTTCTATCACAACAAGCTTCCGTTTCTGTTTAATCTACAGCTGAATCTGGAAGGTCGGGATGTACTGCACTAACATAACAGGAGGGAATTTTTTCCGGTTCCGATGTGTCATTTGGAAGGATTCCAAATATCAATATTTGCAATTCAGAAGTTCCCAAGAGAGCCAGTTGTATTTTGTGTAGGAAGAAACATTATGCTGGTTTAAACTGAAGAAAGACACGGATCCTTACCAACTGCATCACAGTATGGTATGGCAACTGCTCTGTCTCCGACCGGAAGGCATTGCAGAGGGTGGTGAAAATTGCCCAACGCATCACCGGTTCCTCGCTCCCCTCCATTGAGTCTGTCCAAAGCAAGCGTTGTCTGCGGAGGGCGCTCAGCATCGCCAAGGACTGCTCTCACCCCAACCATGGACTGTTTACCCTCCTACCATCCGGGAGGCGCTACAGGTCTCTCTGTTGCCGAACCAGCAGGTCCAGGAACAGCTTCTTCCCGGCGGCTGTCACTCTACTCAACAACGTACCTCGGTGACTGCCAATCACCCCCCCCACCCCCCGGACACTTATTATCACTTATTATTATTTATTCAAATCATTTGCTATGTCGCTCTTCCAGGGAGATGCTAAATGCATTTCGTTGTCTCTGTACTGTACACTGACAATGACAATTAAAATTGAATCTGAATCTGAATCTGAATCTGAATGCTGGAGTAACTCAGCGGGACAGGCAGCATCTCTGGAGAAAAGGAATGGGTGACGTTTCGGGTCGAGACCCTCCTTCAGACCAAAGATCCTATAGCGAGCAAGATAGATCACTTGACGAAAAAGACGTAGTACGGTCATGGGCCATGAAATTCATGGGTAATTTTCGGCCCCATTTCCGTAACCGGTTTCCGTCTGCGCACCAAAGATCCCGTAGCGGAGCAAAGATACTAGTGCGGAGATGGAAGCCGGTTACGGAAACATCCTCGTAAAAATAAAAGTTATTTGGTAGTCATTTTCAGAATTTTAATTTATTAACACAAAATGTTCCCCCGCAACGTTGATTACACTGCGGGTCGGGTCGGGTCGAGTTACGGAAATGGATGAAAAAAAGGCCCACGTTCCGTTCCGTTGCGTATTACACGTCAGCCCATTGCATTTAGCAGGAGTGATCTATCTTGCTCCGCTATTGGATCTTTGCTTCAGACTGGTTAGGGATGAGGGAAACGAGAGATATAGATGGTGATGTGGAGAGATAAAGAACAATGAATGAAAGATATGCAAAAAAGTGACTATGATAAAGGCAACAGGCCATTGTTAGCTGTTTGTTGGGTGAAAATGAGAAGCTGGTGTGACTTGGGTGGGGGAGGGATGGAGAGAGAAATCAATATTCATACCACTGGGCGGTAAGCTGCCCAAGCGAAATATGAGATGCTGTTCCTCCAATTTGCATTTAGACTCACTCTGCCAATAGAGGAGACCTAGGACAGAGAGGTCTGTATGGGAAAGAACTGCGGATGCTGGTTTAAATCGAAGGTAGACACAAAATGCTGGAGTAACTCAGCGGGACAGGCAACACCTCTGGAAAGAAGGAATGGGTGACGTTTCAGGTCGGGCCCTTTCTCACATCACCCATTCCTTCTCTCCAGAGATGTTGCCCTTCCCGCTGAGTTACTCCAGCATTTTGTGTCTAAGGTCAGTGTGGGAATGGGAAGGAGAATTAAAGTGTTTAGCAACCGGGAGATCAGGTGGGTTCAGGCGGGCTGAGCGAAGGTGTTCCGCGAAACGATCGCCCTGTCTACGTTTGGCCTCACTGATGTATAACAGTCCACATCTTGAAAGACGGATACAGTAGATGAGGTTGGAGGAGGTGCAAGTGAAGCCGAACTTAAAAGGGACTGTCGGGGTCCCTGGACAGTTTGTATTTTGTGTTAGACTGTGGACTTGAGATGCACTCACAGGCTCTCTGCATCTTTAGAAGCAGGGTACGAATGGACACTGCGGGATCTACGAGGGGCATCTGAGACAATGCATTTTAAAATGCTGTTCGCTTCTTAATCAGACATGAAAAGCGACTTTAGTTTTCACATGGGACAGTTGACATTTTCAATAAAACCTCCGGTTATTTTTTTTTAAATCCTGAATCGTTCATTCCTCAATCGATTCAGATTCTTTGCATTGTTCAATAGGTTTAGCTTTGGTTTTCAGTCGGGTAACACTGCCATGAGGATATTTTAACCATGCAATTCATCAGTTTAAGCATTAGGCATACGCAATAATATTAATATCTATTATCCTACATATTTATTTACAATGGAATACTGATAGTATGCTAAGTAAGTCAAGTCGTAAGATAATGCTCATGATTCTCATAGAAACATAGAACACAGGTGCAGGAATAGGCCATTCAGCCCTTCGAGCCTGCACCGCCATTCAATATGATCATGGCTGATCAACCAGAATCAGTACCACGATCCGGTTTTCTCCCAATATCCCATGATTCCTTTAGCCCGAAGAGCTAAATCTAACTCTCTCCTGAAAACATCCAGTGAATTGGCCTCCACTGCCTTCTGTGGCAGAGAATTCCACAGATTCACAACTCTCTGAGTGAAAAAGCTTTTCCTCATCTCAGTCCTAAATGGCCGACCCCTTATTTTTAAACTGTGACCCACTGGTTCTGGACTCCCCCAACATGGGGAACATTTTTCCTACAGATTTTTCCTCTTTCTCGCCGTGATATCAATTGAGCATTATTTAATCCTGTAGTAATTTCCCCTAGGCTAGTATCTGTTTTATTACTACAATCGCAGATTGCTCAAAGCTGCTTACAGATCCATAGAGCTCTGCAGCACGGAAACAGGCCCTTTTCCCATGCCAAATAAGATGCCCCATCTATACTAGTTCCATCCGCCCATCTTTGGCCTACATCCCTCTAAAACATCGGTCCTATCCATGTACTTATCCAAATGCCTATTAAATGTTGTTATGGTACCAGCCTCAGCTGCCTCTTTATAACCACCACCCTCATACAAAACTAACCTTGCTAAGTCGGAAATAATGAATACTTAACTCATCATTATTTATTTGGTTTTACATTTAAAAGGGTACTTGCTTTTCCATTAACTGTTTGAAAAAGCTGCTTCCCAGGTTCCTATTAAATCTTTCCCACATCACCTTAAATCGATGTCCCCTGGTTCTTGATTCCTCTACTCTGGGTAAAAGACTGGGTGCATCCACCCTATCCATTTGTACACCTCTACAAGATCACCCCCCATCCTTCTGCGCTCCAAGGAATAGAGTCCTTGCCTCCCTGTAGCTCAGGCCCTCGGGTCCTGGCAACATCCTCGTAAATCTTCTCTGCACCCAGGCTGGTAAAATGGATCTGTTGTGGACATGATCTTGGGTTCCGAGGTGTAGAATCCTACAACTGTGTGAAGCATTTCTTAATGGAAGGGAGGTTGGTTTGTGTGATGGTCTGGGCTGCGTCTACAATTCTCTGCAATTTCTTACTGTCTTGGATGGAGCTGTTCCCAAACCACGCTGTGATGAACCCCCCCGATAAAATGCTTTCTGTGGCGCACCTGTAGACATTGGTGAGACAAACATGAAAAGGTAATGTCATCTGTAACCCATGGATTGGTACAGCAGTATCCACTTCCTGCAGCTTGTTCCAGATGCTGACTTCGTTATGAGGTCCCTTCTTCATCCATGGATTAGATTAAAACAAGCACCCCCAACACCTGCCAAACTTTGTCCCGTCCCCACCACCTCTCTTCCAGCTTTCTTCGCTCCTATTACAATCAGTCTAAAGAAGGGTCCTGACCCGAAAAGTCTATGTTCTCCAGAGATGCTGCCTGACTCGCTTAGTTAATCCAGCGCATTGTGTTATTTTTTAGATTAAATCTTTTTTGAGAATTCATCTAAGTTTTCTTTTAGATTCGATTATTTTAGATTTTATTTCAGATTTGGGGCAGCACGGTGGCGCAGCGGTAGAGTTGCTGCCTCACAGCGCCAGAGACTCGGGTTCGATCCTGACTACGGGTGCTGTCTGTACAGAGTTTGTACGTTCTCCCTGTGACCGCGTGGGTTTTCTCCGGGTGCTCCGGTTTCCTCCCACACTCCAAGGACGTGCAGGTTGTAGGCTAATTAGCTTCGGTAAAAGCTATAAACGTCCCTAGTGTACGGGGACCGCTGGTCGGCGCGGACACGGTGGGCCGAAGGGTATGTATCTTTAAACTAAACTAAAGGCTGTTTACTTCATGATATTAAAGAAACACGTATTAATTTTGCATTCTGCTTGAGCTCAAGATGTCGAGTGGAGTACATTTTAAAATGTTGTTGCTGTTGCAATGTGAATATATATTAAAGCAATTATTTATTATATTCCATCTTTGATGACTGAGATGATGAAGTAATTCAACAGTCGTGCAGTTCTGATGACAATATCTACCAGTGTCCCATAGGGGGCAGTATTTTCATTTGCCTTTAATGTAATGGATTCTCAATGTAGTTCAACAACTGTGGCCCGGTGGTGCAGCCATAGAGTTGCTGCCTCACAGGGCCAGCGACCCAGGTTCGATTCTGACCTCGGGTGCCGTCTGTACAGAGTTTGCACGTTCTCCCCGTGACCGCCTGGTTTTCCTCCGGTTTCTCCAGTTTCCTCCCACATCCCAAAGACGTGCGGGTTTGTAGGTGAATTGACTTCGGAAAAATAGCAAAATTACCCCTGGCGTGTGTGTAGGATGGTGTTAATGTGTGGGGATCGCTGGTCGGTGTGAATTGGCTTCTGTAAATTGTCCCTAGTGTGTAGGATAGAACTAGCATACGGGGCGATTGTTGGTCGGCACGGACTCGGTGGGCCGAAGGGCCTGTTTCTCCTCAGTGTCTCTAAATTAATCTAAACTAAACTTAATTCGCCCTGCAAATATTTTCAGCCTCAACAAGTTTACCACACAAGATGCAGATTGTATGAATTAGTCTTAGAAAGTGAACATATGGGGATGAATAGATAAATATAGCACATATTGCCATATTTCAATTATGTCCTTGAGAACATTGCCAGAAAAGTTATGGATGATCGTAAAGTATCAAATATACAAACACTTAATCAATAGCTGATGTGTCACAACAGCATAATTAGAGTCAGAGAGTGATACAAAATGGAAACAAGCCTTTCAACCCAACTTGCCCACACCAACCCACATGCCCCATCTAGACTAGTCCCACCTGCTTGCGTTTGGCCCATATCCCGCTAAACCTGTCCTATCCATGTACCTGTCTAAATGTTTCTTAAACGTTGCGATAGTCCTCACCTCAACTGCCTCCTCCGGCATCTCGTTCCATGCACCCGCCACCCTTTGTGTGAAAAACTCACACCCTGATTCCTATTTAATCTTTCCCCCCTCACCTTAAGCCCATGTCCTCTGGTTCTCGATGAGGAGGGACAATGGAGGGAGGGGATCAACATGTCAACCAAGAGGCTTTGCAGCGTACAACAGGGTTTAGTTCTGTTTAGTTTAGTTTTGTTTTATTGAGTTTAGTTTAGTTTAGAGATACAGCACAGAAACAGGCCCTTCGGCCCACCGAGTCCGTTCTAACCAGCGATCCCCGCACACTAACACTACCCTACCCACGCTAAGGACAATTTCTACATTTATTACCAAGCCAATTAACCTACAATTAAACCTGTGCGTCTTTGGAGTGTGGGAGGAAACCGCAGATCTCAGAGAAATCCCACACAGGTCACGGAGAGAACGTACAAACTCCGTTAAATTATCCCTAATGCGTGTAGTGTTACTGTGTGCAGAACGCTGGTTGGCATGTATTCGGTGGGCCGAAGGGCCTGTTTCTGCGCTGCATCTCTAACCGAATAAACTAAAATGTAAAAGGGATCCGCGGCCAAGGCAAAGCTTCGCCTCTCCAGCAGACTGAAGAGTAATTTCCCCCTTTGCAGCTTTTGAAGCAGGTATCCCTCTTTCATTATTAAACACTTGCTCAACTGTAGTCATTACATATTTCATCCAAACCCAACGTTGCATTGTCACGAATTAATTAATGGTTAAATCATCATTATTTATTTGTTTCGCATTTAAAAGGGCAGTTGCTTTTTTATTTCTATGAGTGCGGAGCAGAAATCACCTACACTTTTGTCAGGCAATGTTATCAGGCAACTGAGCCAGCCACCCCACCCACAACCAGAGAGCAGTCCTGAACTACTATCCACCTCACTCGGATTATCTTGGATCGGACTTTACCGGCTTTACCTTGCACAGCTCGGTTTGGGAACAGCTCCATCCACGGCCGCAAGAAATTGCAGCGAATTGTGGACGCAGCCCAGACCATCACACAAACCAACCTCAAGAAACTCAAACTCAAGAAATTACATCATGTATTTCAGTGCATGAAGACGAAAGGTAAGCATTGACCAGAATATTCACACTTTTCTTGCGCTTTGTGACTCACGTATGAAAATAGTTGGAAAATGTTTTTTTAAAGGAATTTGCTCCTTTTCACAGGGGACTATTTCTGCCCCAGCACCACACGGATTGTTTCCCATGCTGAGTTCAGTAGGTCGTCTAACTCTAACCCTGCCTCATCTCATCATTAAAAGCGCGGCCACAGTGGCACAGCTGGTAGGGCCGCTGCCTCACAGCGCCAGTGACCCAGGTTCGACCCTGACCTCGGGTGCTGTTTGTGTGGAGTTTGCATGTTCTCCCTGTGACCGCTTGTTTTTTTTTCTCAGGTACTCTGGTTTCCTTCCAACATTTCAAAGACGTGCAGGTTTGCAGGTTAATTGGCCTCTGTAAAATGCCTCCACTGTGTTGGATGCTAAAGTGGGATACTTTGGAACGCATGTACGAGTGATCGATGGGTCTCGACTCGAAACGTCACCTATTCCTTCGCCCCATAGATGCTGCCTCACCCGCTGAGTTTCTCCAGCATTTTTATCTATATCTACCTACGAGTGATTGATGATCAGAATGGACTCGGTGGGCTGAAGGGCCTGTTTGCACGTTGTATCTCTAAACTCTGAACATCACAAAACTGGTACTAGAGTCCCGTGTTGGATTATGGTCCCTGCCGGAGTACTGTGTGAAGAAAGGACCCAACCTGAAACGTCACCCATCCGTGTTCTCCAGAGATGCTGCCTGATCCGCTGAGTTTCTCTAGCACTTTGTGTCTATCTTTGGATTATGGTCAATTTGACTGCCTTCAAGACAAAGAGCACAAAAGGCCTGGAGCTCTTTCTACACACCTACCCGGGAGAAGAATCGCACCACAAATGTGCACAAAGGGAAGCGTGTTTTCAGAGGCATTTATGTCATGACAGCGTGCACAGTTGTGTAAACATTTACTCTCTTCCCACCTGTACTGTGTGGGCAGTTGCTTGCTTAATGCTGCTTGTCCAACTGTATTGGACTCAATAGAGAGTTCATCTCCGCACTGACCAGCAATCACTGGGGCAAATTGGCTGATCGCTGAACAAAAAAAGACCACTTTCATAAGAAGCATTTTTCACTCTGCTTCAAGAACAATCAAACAAAAATCAGCAATTGGGGCTGTTCAGAACTTTCGCACCTCACCTGTTGTAAAACAGCTATGGTCCCGACACACATCCAATGTCCTTGAGTTAGAATCACTGGAGGATACATATTAGTTTGAAAAATACAAATGGTTCCCCAACGCACACCCACTGTGAACAATCCACAAATCCTTAATCATTCATAGACCGCACTACCAATTAATCTTGCGATCTACACCTTTTTCACCACGGATGGAACATATTGTGAATATTTGCATTAGAAGAGAGGATTTGCATTTGACTTTTTACCTGCAAAAGAATTATTTACTTAATGCAACGTGAAGGTTGGACTTCCGATCTGAGTGTGAATTTAGTGAGCGAGCGATTTTAGTTTAGAGATACAGCGCGGGAACAGATCCTTCGGCCCAGAGGGTCCACGCTGACCAACGATCCCCGCACGCTGACCCCCCCACACACTCGGGGCAATTTACAATTTTTACCGAAGCCAAGTAACCTACAAACCTGTACGCCTTTGGAGTGTGGGAGGAAACCGGAGCACCCAGAGAAAACCCACGCAGGTCATGGGGAGAACGTACAAACTCCGTACAGACAGCACCCGTGGTCAGGATCGAACGCAGGCGGCTGGCGCTGTGAGGCAGTAGCTCTACCCGCTGTGCCGACCATTCCACAGAACATCATCTAAGACTCAGGAAGTTATTAAGTAGCTCTACAGGACTTTGGTTATGCTACACTTGGAGTATTATGTGTAGTTCTGGCCGCCCGGCTGCAGGAAGGACTTGGTGGCTTTGGTGAGGGAGCAGGGGAGGTTTACCAGAATTATATGATTAAAAGCCTCTGCATTTGCTAGCCCAGTCCTGACCCGAAACGTCACCTCTCCATTTACAATGGTTCGATGGTGCTTCCATTGTCACTCGTGTAAACACCCGAGTATGCAGATTTATACTTCTTCCGACTTATAAGTCAGTGAATAAAGTCATGAGAGGAATAGGTCGGGTAGAGCGAGTACAGGCCCAGTGTCGTCAAACGCTCATCAGACGTTAACCCAATCATTTCTGGGATCATTCGTGTAAATACCTGACAATAACAAACCGATATGGATGCCTCTGTAGAAAGGTTCCAACCCGGCTCGTAAACCTCATCTGGACCCTCTCTGAGACACTGACTAGTAAAAGTTGAAATATCAGATGTTTGGAACCATTTTCCTGGTGTGGATAGTGTAATCCTTCATCATTTTATGACACAGCTCAGCAGAACGCAGGAATGCACTTGGGTTCAAATACTAGAGCTCCAATTGTATTACTTTTGGTTGGTCAGTGTGATGCAAAACAATAAATGGGTTTCCATAGAGTTCTTGACAGGTTCCCACCGATGTTGGTAGCTCTGGAACATAGAGGGGCCTCGCAGCGCCGGAGATCCAGGTTCGATCCTGGGTGGATGTTGAACGTTGTCCCTGTGACCACATGGGCGCTTCTTCTGGGTGTTTAGCTTTACTTTAGTTTAGAGATACAGCGCGGAAACAGGCCCTTCGGCCCACCGAGTCCGCGCCGACCAGCGACCCCCACCCCCCCCCCCCCACCCCCCAGCACCATCCTACACACTTGGCACAATTTACAATTTTACCAAAACCCAATTAACCTACAAACCTGTACGTGTTTGGAGTGTGGGAGGAAGCTGAACTATCCAGGAAACCGTTCCATCCTGCTACCCTCTCCTCCTTAAGATGCTCTACAAATCCCGCCTCTGTAAACAAACCTGTCATCTTCCAAACGGTAACATCCCTAAGATTTGGGTTTATGATTGTCACATGTTGTACAGTCATGGTACAGCATAAAGCTCCATCCTGCATGCTTCTTCTTCTTCTTGCGTATGGCGTGCACAGCCTAAAGTTGTCGGACAACTTGTTCTATTTGATCTTATTTGATTGTGCACGCCAGGTTGATTGCATTCGTTGAAACAGGGCGGACCACGTGAAGGTCGCAATCTCCCTCCCCATTTTGCATGCTGTTGAAACAAATCAGATAATATGTCGAAATAACGGTTGCTGGGTTACAAAAATGAACACAAGGTGCTAAAGTAACTCAGCGGGCCAGGCGGCATCTCTGGAGAGCATTGGTAGGTAACGTTTCGGGTTGGGACTCTTGGTCAGAAGGGTGTCGACTGGGCTTGTATTTACTGGAATTTGGAAGGATAAGAGGGGATCTCATAAAAACATATAAAATTCTTAAGGTGGACAAAAATGCTGGAGAAACTCAGCGGGTGCGGCAGCATCTATGGAGCGAAGGATTCTTAAGGGATTGGACAGGCTAGATGCAGGAAAAATGGTCCCCATATTGGGAGAGTGCAGAACCAGGGGTCACAGTTTTGAGAATAAGGGGTAGGCCATTTAGGGCTGAGACGAGGAAAAACTTTTTCACCCAGTGAGTTGTGAGTCTGTGGAATTCTCTGCCACAGAAGCCAATGGTGGCCAATTCACTGGATGTATTCATGTGAGAGTTAAATATACCTCTTAGGGTTAATGGAATCAAGGGATATGGGGAAAAAGCAGAAATAGGGTACTGATTCTGGATGATCAGTCATGATCATATTGAATGGTGGTGCTGGCTCAAAGGGCTACTCCTGCACCTACTTTCTATGTTTTTATGTTTCTATGACTCGAAAAGTCACTTATTATGTTCCCCAGAGATGCTGCCTGACCCACTGAGTTTCTCCAGCACTTTGTGTCCGTATGAGATAACACTACACATAAATGCAATCAAGCCACAGCCAAGTACAATGGGCAGAGCTAAGGGGAAGATACAGAGTGCAGAATATAGTTCTCAGCATTGTAGCACATCAGTTCCACTAAGTCCAATGTCTGCAATGGGGTAGAGGTGAATCGGACATTACCCTAGCTTATGGAAGGAGTGTTTAGTAACTAATAACAGAGGGGAAGAAGCTGTGTCTAAGTTTCCTGAAGTGTTTTATTATGTTTTAGCAGCTTTATTAACCTTGTTAGTGTTATTAATTGATCGCCAAGTATAAGGGAAGTCATAATCTTGACTTCTGTGAATGATCTCACACTCCTCCTTATAAGCAAACATTTGGGTCCTACACGAAATGTAACACTAAATATGCCACAAAGCCATATTCATGTTAAATCCGGCAAGTGTTAAAATGAGCTCTTTAAGTGACTCTACTAGATGGAAAAGATCCTAATCTCAACATTAAAAATGAACTGCAGGTCATAATCTTCTCATTACACTCTGCAATGCGCCCACTGCTTTCCCCGATATATGAATGGGGACAATCAATCTTATTAATAACGTCTCTAATCATTATGATGTGTTTGCAAAGTAACTGTACATTAACAGAGGCTTTCAATACGCCTTTGTGTGTTAGAGGCTGTGGAGTGTACACACTGTTGATTAGGTGCTGAGGTGCTTGCTGGAAACTGTTCAGTCCCCCCGGTTCATTATAATGACTTAGTTTGCCAGAAATATCACTTGATTGTCAGGAAAGGCTCACACAATACCACATTCACTGGCTCGTTCTCAAAGCTGATAAACAGGTTTGAATCCTTCTCACCGTGACCCGCGTGGGTTTTCTCCGAGATCTTTGGTGTCAGTCCTCCCCACCGCTCCAAAGACGTACAGGTATGTAGTAGGTTAATTGGCTTCGGTAAAAAATGTATAATTGTCCCTGCAGGGTAGTGTTAATCGCTGGCAGGCGCGGACTCGGTGGGCCGAAGGGCCTGTTTCAGCGCTGTATCTCAGAACTAAACTAACTATACTCACGCTGGGCCCGCCTAGGCGCTAGGCCCACTGGATCTCCCGGTTGCCAACCATTTCAATTTCTCCCCCCCCCCCCCCTTCCGCTTGCACCTCCTCCAGCCTCATCTACGGTATCCGTTGCTCTCAGTGTGGGCTCCTATATATTGGCGAGACTGGGCGATCGTTTCGCTGATCGTTCAGTCCGCCTTGTCCTATGCAATCTCCCGTTTTCCAAACATTTCAACTCCCCCTTCCCATTCCCACCCTGACCATTCTGTCCTGGGCTTCCTCCACAGTCAGAATGAGGCCCAACGCAAATGAACAGCACCTCAAATTTTGCTTGGGTACCTCACAACCCAACGGTATTTACGTCAAGTTCTCTGATCTTAAGTACCATCCAACTACCCCACCCCCCCCCCACCCCCCTCTTTCCCTCCTTCTTCCCCCCTTCTTCCCCCCTTCTTCCCCCCTAGTCCTGAGATCACACCCTCCCCGGGCCTACCTGAGCACCGCCCTGCCCGAAATGTTTAAGAAAGGACTTCAAATGCTGGAAAAATCGAAGGTAGACAAAAATGGTGGAGAAACTCAGCGGGTGAGGCAGCATCTATGGAGCGATGGAATAGGTGACGTTTCGGGTGGAGACCCTTCTTCAGACTGATGTGCAAAGATCGTAGAAGGTGGGAGATCAGGTTAATAAATGAGCACCTGATCTCCCGGTGGCTCAGCACTTCAACTCCCCCTCCCATTCCGAATCTGACCTGGGCCTCCTCCATGGCCAGAGTGAATCCCACCACAAATTGGAGGAGCAGCACCTCATATTTCACTTGGGTACTTTACACCCCAGCGGTATGAACATTGACTTCTCCAATTTCAGGTAGTCCTTGCCTTCTCCCTCCTTCCCCTCCCCTTCCCAGCTCCTCCCACAGCCCTCTGTCTCTGTCTCTTCCTTTCTTCTTACCACCCCTCCCCCACCCCCACATCAGTCTGAAGCAAAGATCATAGAGCTCCGCTCTAGTATCTTTGGTCTGAAGAAGGGTCTCGGCCCGAAACGTCACCCAAAACTCCAGCATTTTGTGTCTATACCAGATATCTGGACATATTGTAGACAATTACAGGTGCCTGAAAGTCAATATGAAGCTTAAATCAAGCTCAAGGTTTATGTGTCCAGAACAAACTCTGCCCCTGTGGTTTATGACGTCTCTACTTTTCCATTATTCCATTATTAACTTAGAGTCATAGTCATACAGCATGGAAACAGGCCCTTCAGCCCGACTTGCCCATGCCGTCCAAGATACAGGATCAGGAGGACTGTCCTAATCTGAGGAAAGACATTCTTGCCATAGAGGGAGTACAGAGAAGGTTCATCAGACTGATTCCTGGGATGTCAGGACTTTCATATGAAGAAAGACTGGATAGACTTGGTTTGTACTCGCTAGAATTTAGAAGATTGAGGGGGGATCTTATAGAAACGTACAAAATTCTTAAGGGGTTGGACAGGCTAGATGCAGGAAGATTGTTCCCGATGTTGGGGAAGTCCAGAACAAGGGGTCACAGTTTAAGGATAAAGGGGAAATCTTTTAGGACTGAGATGAGGAAAACATTTTTTACACAGAGAGTGGTGAATCTGTGGAATTCTCTGCCACAGAAGGTAGTTGAGGCCAGTTCATTGGCTATATTTAAGAGGGAGTTAGATGTGGCCCTTGTGGCTAAAGGGATCAGGGGGAATGGAGAGAAGGCAGGTACAGGATACTGAGTTGGATGATCAGCCATGATCATATTGAATGGCAGGCTCGAAGGGCCGAATGGCCTACCCCTGCACCTATTTTCTATGTTTCTATGTTTCTATGTCCTCCTGACTGAATGTTATCTTTATATGCCTCGTTGTCACCTTCCCCTGGCTAACAATGATCTATTCTACATTTTCCTTGGTATTCGTCCCCTTTGATCTCTCGTTTTCACACCTGACCCTTCCATATCTCTGTGTCTCCCTCGCCCCTGACTCTCAGTCTGAAGAACGAATGAATGAATAAGTTTATTGGCCAAGTATTCACATACAAGGAATTTGCCTTGGTGCTCCGCCCGCAAGTGACAACATGACATACAGTGACAGTTACGAATGACACATAAAACATAAAACATTAATAATGAAACATTATCGAAAAAACATGTGAATTAAATAAAATAAAAAAGGGTTTCCACTCGAAACGTCACCCATTTACATTTCTCCAGAGATGCTGCCTGTCCTGCTGAGTTACTCCAGCATTTTGTGTCTACCTGCAGTTCCCTTGTACACATACCCCATCTACACTAGTGCTGCCTGCATGCATTTGGTCCATATATCTCTAAACCGTTCCTATCCATGTACCTGTCCAAATGTCTTTTAAATGTTGTTACAACTTACTGGTGTCAATTACCCTTTACAGAATACTATCTGGAAGGAGGCATTTCATAACCCAGTAAATCACTTGTGTTTACAAAAAAAAACTTTTAACACTTCAGAACTTGTCTTGTGAAAATCGGACGCAGTTTCAGGTCAAATGTCCATGTTCAACCCAGCAAAACCTTTTTGTCTTACACCGTATCGCTCCAAACTCCACTCACTGCCTGCACTTCTGGTATATAAAGATAAGAGTAGATAACTTATAAAGAAACATGCGTATAAGCAGCACTAAATATTTCATAAAAGCGTAAAGAAAATAAATATTTCAGCATGCCTACTTTGAAGAAGTTCCCCTCTCTCTGACGAGGGTTCTGCAACACCCTCTCTCACTGCTTCCCCTCTGTGATTCCTCCTGCTCTCCGGCACTTTTCATGCCTTTCATTCATCTGTTCTTTGTACCTTTTCATGCCTCTAGATTCCCTCTCAGTTCAGTTTAGTTTATCGTCACGCGTACCGAGGTACAGTGAAAAGCTTTTGTTGCGCGCTAACCAGTCAGCAGAAAGACAATGTACATGATTACAATCGAGCCATTTACAGTGTGTAGATACATGATAAGGGAATAACGTTCAGTGCAAGGTTTAACCAGCAAAGTCCGATGAAAGATAGTCCGAGGGTCACCAAAGGGGTAGATAGTAGTTCAGCGCTGCTCTCTGGTTGTGGTAGGATGGTTCAGTTGCCTGATTTAGTCCCCTGACTCTCAGTCGGAACGGTCTCGACCCCGAAACGTCGCCGATCCCTCTTCTCCAGAGATGCTGCCTGACCTGCCGAGTAACTCCGCCACTTTGCGTCCATGTCATTTTGTGACTATCTTTGAAGAAAATAAAAACATCTTGGAGTAATAGTTACGCTAGCAGGAGAGGAGGCCAGTGATCTGGAAGATGTGAGGATCCATATGATTGAAGCCACACCATCAGAAGCCGTGACAATATTCCTGCCAGCGTTAAACGTTTGTCTCATCTAACACAAGAGCAACCTTGCTTTTCCAATGACTAATTACTAAGGGGTGGATCATAATAATAGAGGAAGCTTTGAGGTAACATTTGCTTCCATTACGTGGTGTGTTGCGGCTTTCAAAAATATTCCGTGAATCATATGCCTTGTGATGAAAATATAATTAAGCTTGCCGATCGTGCATGAAAGGAATGACATGGTTTTATTTGTAACGTACTTCCAGATGTCAGGATGCCACGTATAATAGAAACTAAACCCGTTGATATCCTGTGCACCGTACAATCTCTAACTACTGCCATAGTTTAGTCTAGTTTCGAGATACGGTGAAACAGGCCCTTTGGCCCACCGAGAACACGCCAACCAGTGATCCCACACGCTAACACTATCCCACACACACGAGGGACAAGCTACAATTATACCAAGCCAGTTAACCTACAAACTTGTATGTCTTTGGAAGGTGGGAGGAAACCGGAGCACCCGTGGAAAACCCACCAGGTCACGGGGAGAACGTATAAACAGACCCATAATCAGGATCGAACCTGGGTCTCTGGCGCTGTAAGGCAGCAACTCTACCGCTGTGCCGCCCAATTCTGCGCTTGCATTATTCCCTTATTAACTTAGAGTCATAGAGTCACGCAGCACGGGATGCATCACTGCTTGGTTTAGGAACTGCTCTGTCCAAGTCCACAAGAAATTGCAGAGAGTTGTGAATGTCGCCCAGTCTATCACGCAGACTAGACTCGTTCTTATTCTTTTGTAAATGGCGTCTATATACGGCACCGGGTGCAAGAATTTCACTGGGCAGCGAATACGCGGCACTAAAGAACCATTGAATTGTCCAATATTCCCTTGCACGGTGTAACCAAGTGGAGGGTGAAGATATCTCCCTTATTTAAATATCCCTCAAACGGTGACTTCCCGGTGAAAGCCGCTACTTTAGCTCATGGTGAAGTATAATTTACTCTTGGATCTTGAAGCGTTTTGCGTTGTTTAAACAGCTGAACGAAGTGTGATTGCTCACACTGAAGCATTTTGAGCAGGCAGTCAAACACAGCTCCTAATTGGATGCTCTCTCTCCGCTCTTCCCTCTCAGAACCGCTAAATTGCTCCAATTTGCATCGGTTTGGAGGTCGATTCGACATTGGAGTTCACCGTCGATTGTCAGTGAGATGCCATGTTATATATGCGTTACTTCCTTCAATCCCTCCTTCATGACACAGGGCCCCGTTTTCAAAAATGTTTTAACATGCTCGCTCCGACCCAGCTTCACCCGTCTTGCATAACGTGGGCACGGTGGCGCAGCGTTATGGGCTTGTCCCACTTGAAGATTTTTTTAGGCAACTGCTGGCGACTGTCATAGTCGTAGCAGGTCGTCGAAAAACCAGCGACCACCTACGTCATCATGGCGACAACCTACGACAGCACCTCCGACAGCATCTACATCAAGTCTACGCTCATTGGCGTCAAAACCACTGTCGCCGAAAAATGTTCAACATGTTGAAAATCTATTAAAGTCCAGAAAGACGCTACGACTTTTGCGCAACTGAGGAGACCACGCCCGGCGAGCATGTGGCGACAAAACTAGTCGCCTGTAGTTGCCTAAAAAGTCGCCTAAGTGGGACAGGCCCAGTAGAGCTGCTGCCTTACAGCACCAGAGACCCAGGTTCGATCCTGACTACGGGCGCTGTCTGTACGGAATTTGCACGTTCTCCCCGTGACCGTGTGAGTTTCCTCCGGGGGCTCCGGCTTTCCTCCCACACTCCAAAGACGTACAGGTTTGTGTGCAAATTGTCTTGGTAAAATTGTTATTTGTCCCTAGTGTATGTGGGATAGTGTGCGCGGACTCGGTGGGATATGGGCCAAGCACAGGCCCAAATGTCAGTCGGTGTGCGGGTAAGTTGGGCCGAAGGGCCTGTTTCCACTCCCTATGACCCAACGTTTAGTTTAGTTTTGAGATCCAGCACGGCTGTAGTCAGGATCGAACCTGGGTCTCTGGTGCTGGTGGGCAGCAACTCTACCTCTGCACCACCGTGCCGGCCCTACGATGGTCTCATTTGAGACCAACCAAACAAACGTGGATGTTTAATCTGCAAGTAAAAATAGTTTTAAATGGACTATACAGAATGTTCAGATAAAATCAATGCCTGCAAAAACAAATGTAGACTCATGATAGGTAGATGTAATCAGCCTCATGTGAACTTCCTTCCTGCCTTTATCTGCTGCAAAAATAAGCAAGATGCTTGCGTCGGGCTGGTTATTTAATAATAATGTGGCATGGACTCATTGAAGTAGGACAGAGGACAGTGCGGCACTGTGAGAGCTCTATCACTTTAGATCCTCGTGATCACTCCACCATGCGCATGTGGCCTCAAGCTACTGATTTGGGTGATTACATTTGGCAGGAATGCGCTGGAACACAGGACGACTTGCAACTCCTTGCGTGCCGTTCATCCCACATGCTGGAATCTTGGACCATCCTAACAAAATATAACATAGAAACATAGAAAATAGATGCAGGAGTAGGCCATTCGGCCCTTCGAGCCTGCACCGCCATTCAATATGATCATGGCTGATCATCCAACTCAGTATCCTGTTCTCTCCTTCTCTCCATGATCCCTTTAGCCACAAGGGCCACATCTAACTCCCTCTTAAATATAACAAGGCGCCGAAACCAGGTTCAGACCCTGCCTTTACTACTTGGTTGGGCACGGTGGCGCAGCGGCGCCTGAAACCCAGGTTCGTTCCTGACTACGGGTGCTTTAGTTTAGTTTAGAGATACAGCGCGGAAACAGGCCCTTCGGCCCACTGGGTCGGCGCTGACCGGTGATCCCCACACATTAACACTATCCTACACCCACTAGGGACAATTTTTACATTTACCAAGCCAATTAACCTACATAACCTGTACGTCTTTGGAGGGTGGGAGGAAACCGAACATCTCGGAGAAAACCCACGCAGGTCGCAGCGAGGGCGTACCAACTCCGTACAGACAGCACCCATAGTCGGGATCGAACCCGGGTCTCCGGCGCTGCATTCACTGTAAGGCAGCAACTCTACCGCTGCGCCACCGTGACCGCCCTGTATGGAGTCTGTACGTTCTCCCTGTGACCACGTGGGTTTCTTCTGAGATCTTCCGTTTTCTCCCACACTCCAAAAATGCATGGGTTTTGTAGTTTAATTGGCTTGGGGTAAATGTAAATTGCCGCTAGTGTGGTGCTAATGTGCGGGGATCGCTGGTCGGCACGGACTCGGTGGGCCGAAGGGCCTGTTTCCGCGCTGTATCTCTAAACTAAAACTTGCCTGAGAACGATGTTATATTCAGGCCCGTGAGCCTTTTGAGAAAGTTTCTCAACTCCACTGAGTGCTCCAACAGAACTGTTGTGGGTAGTCCCTGAAGACCTCAGGCCTGGTCAAACCGCATTTGGAATATTGCGTACAATTTTGGGCCCCATATCAGAGGAAGATGTGCTGGCGTTGGAGAGGGTCCAGAGGAAGTTCACGAGAATGATCCCAGGAATGAGTGGGTTAGCATATGATGAGCGTTTGACAGCACTGGGCCTGCACTCGCTGGAGTTCAGAAGGATGAGGGGGACCTCATTGAAACTTACCCAATAGTGAAAGGCCTCCATTGAGTGGATGTGGAGAGGATGCTTCTGCTAGGACTAGAGGTCAAAGCCTCAGAATTAAAAGATGTGCCTTTAAGAAGGAGATGAGGAGGAATTTCTTTAGTCTGAGGGTGGTGAATCTGTGGAATTCTTTGCCACAGAAGGCTGTGGAGGTCAAGTCAATGGATATTATTAAGGCAGAAACAGATAGATACTTGATTAGTACGGTTGGCAGAGGTTATGGGAAGGCAGGAGAATAGGGTTAAATGGGAAATATAGATCAGCCATGATTAAATGGCGGAGTAGCCTTGATGGGCCGAATGGCCTAATTCTGCTCCTATCACTTATGAACTTATGAACCCATCACTTATCTGATTTGTGGCTTTGATGAGGTCTTCCTCCCAATTTCACAGGGTTTCAGCCTAAAGATAATATATACATCCTCGATCAAAATTCCACTGAGGCTATTGCTGAGTACTAATCAAGCCCCTAAACGATGGCTGAAGCAGTATAAACAGTGACAGTATGAAGCCAACTGGAATTAAACTACTGTATGTGCAGTAATTCACTCCTAATTGATTCACTGGATATACATGTGCGCAATGGATTCACTCATAGCCAGGAGGAAAAAGGACTAAAATATTTTGTAAGAGTCATCTGACACATTGGAAACCACACTTGCAGAAGGTTTGATTCACAAACTGATTCACCTAAAATTTACAAAGTGAAATGAAATATTAATAAAAGAAATAATGCTAGGTGTTTGGCTGATGATTCTGCATTTCTCCAATAATGAGTAAAAAAGAGACTAAAATAACATTTAAAAGACATTTGGAAAGGTACGTGGATGGGAAAGGCTCAGACGGATATGGGCCAAACTCAGGCTGGTGGGGCAAGTGTATATGGGACATGTTGGTCGGCATAGACAAGTCGGGCCGAAGGGCCTGTTTCCGTGGCAAAGTAAGGACATGATTGTTTGGTGCATAAATGTGACTGTGTTTGCAAATGAAGTGATTCAGGACCTCATGATCCAAATGTATATTAATCATGAAAGATTTTTTTTAAATAATTGTTAAATTATTTTAAATGTTTTAAATAATTTATGCTAGGATCCTTAACAGATTATGAGAAGTTCACAGATTTGCCTTACTGTTCCTTAAAGATACAGCATGGAAACAGGCTGTTGGCCCACTGAGTCCACACCAACCATTAACCACCTGTTCACTCTAGTAGTACGCTATCCCACTCTCGCATCCACTCACCTACACGCGAAGGGGCAATTCACAGAGGCCAGGAAGATTCAATTCAGCAACCGCAAGTCATCATCATCAGCGGTCACTCGAAACGAGTATGACTGGCCTCTCTATGGAGGGCGCCTGTGCGTGACTTTGTTTAACGTGGGGAGACTGGTGCACAGACAGCCACCACACGGTCCTTGACAGATCTGGGTCAGGATCCAGTGGCATGATGTCCAAGATGACTGGATACCCTTTTCTGCTGCAGCCTTCATCCGCCTTCCCAGCCGTTGTGACGCTCCACTGAAGTCAGCTATCAACCTCCGCCTGTTCCACCGTTGAGGTCTTGGATGGATTGCTGCAAAATTACTGCTCACTGTATCATTAAAGTCTGAAGACACATAGAAGTTCAAAAAATGCTGTTCCTTTTCACTACATTATACATTCAATGATTTGGAAAAATGGTTAACATTCGGCACCTAAAGCATCAGGGTCTTCATTAATCAAGGCATAATCAGGTCACCCAGCAGCAATTTATAGCCACATCTGGATCACTGCATATTTTCCAGATGTTTTGCTTTCCCAGTTGAAGTTAGCTTTAAACCCAAACCAGAGAAGCCTTGTCTCGGGTAATCAATATACCAAAATTGGAGATATAATGCTCCACTCGAAATACACAACAGGTACACACAATAATGGTAGCAGGGTCAATGTCAGTGCATTGGCGTCATGTCAACTGTAACAAGCTCTTAGTTCATAATCCATAATTCAGGGTCAGATTCGGAAGTTATTAGCAAGAGAGAATGGATTTGAAGAAGGCAAATTGGCACAAAGTGCTGGAGTAACTCAGCGGGTCCGGCAGCATCCGTGGAGAACGTGGATAGGTGACGTTTTCAGCTCGAGACTGATTGTCGAGTAGAGAAGAAAGCTGGAAAAGGCGGCTGGACAAAGCGTGGCAGGTAATAGATCGACATAGGCGAGAGGGCTGTTTGAGAGACACGTGGTTTGAGCAAAGCCCAGAGATAAGAAAGGAAGGTGGGAGACAGATTTTACAGAGTTGTGGATTGTATAACCATTGGGAATAAAGTCACAGGGGGGCAGAGGGGTTGGTGAAGGGAAGTTTTAAACAAGGCAAGATGGTCACAAAAAGCTGGAGTAACTCAGCGGGTCAGGCAGTAACTCTGGAGAAAAGGAATAGGTGACGTTTTGGGTCGAGACCCCTTCTTCAGACTGAGAGTCAGGGGAGAGGGAGACCAGAGATGTGAAAAGCTACAAAGAATAAATGAAAGAAAGGTATGAAAAGAACAAATCGAGACCCTTCCTCAGACAATCTCTGGTGTTCCAGAGAAAACAATCCATGTCATTCCCAACATTCAGTCTGAAGAAGAGTCCTTGTTCTCCAGAAATGCTGCCCGACCTGCTGAGTTACTCCAGCACTCAGTCTTACCAAGTCTGTCATAGTCATAAAGTCATACAGACAAGATGGTGATCCTCAGAGAAGGGTGCAGATACATTAGCCATTTGCCCTACTTACCCATTTTGATTAGTATGGGTGTCAGGGGTTACGGGGAGATGGCAGGAGAATGGTGTTGAGAGGGAGAGATAGATCGGCCATGATTGAATGTCAGAGTAGACTTGACGGGCCGAATGGCCTAATTCTGCTCCTGGAACTTATGACTTGCATATACTCCTTATTATCCTCAAAAGGTATTATGTCGAGTCATAGAGTGTGGAAATAGGCCCTTCGGCCCAACTTGCCCACACCTACCCAACTTGCCCACACCTACCAACATGTCCCATCTACACTAGTCCCACCTGCTCACACTTGGCTCATATCCTGCTAATCCCATCTTATCCATGTACCAGTCCAAATGTTTTAAATGTTATGATAGGACTAAAGCAGTCCTGAGATGTTGCAGTCACTTAATTCAGGTATTTACAGTATTTAATTCAGAGAACCACAGGACGTAGGTTTAAGGTGAGGGGAGGAGGGGGGGGGGGGGGGGGGGGGGGGGGGAGATTGAATAGGAACCTGAGGGAGTAACATATTCACACAAAGGGTGGTGGGTGTATGGAACAAGCTGCCGGAGGAAATAGTTGAGGCAGGGACCATCACAACGTTTAAGAAACATTTAAAGGTGCATGGATAGGACAGGTTTAGAGGGATATGGATCAAATGGCAGGCAGACGGGACTAGTGTAGATGGGACATGTTGGCCAGTGTGTGCTGAAGGGCCTGTTTCCACGCTGTAACACACTGTGGCTGAATGACATAAGTGAATGCAGACAGACAATGTGTCGGAAGGAACTGCAGGTGCTGGTTTAAACCGAAGATAGACACAAAATGATGGAGTAACTCAGCGGGACAGGCAGCATCTCTGGAGAGAAGGAATGGGTGACGTTTCTGGTCGAGACCCTCCTTCAGACTGAGAGCCAGGGGAAAGGGAATCGAGGGATATATACGGTGATGTGGAGAGAAATAGAACAAATGAATGAAAGATATGCAAAAAAGTAACGATGATAAAGGCGATACAGATAAAATGAATGGGTAATGTTACCTAGCCCGCGTTCTTGCTGCTTTGTGTTACTGCAAGTCCCTAAGTGTGGTTACTGAGGAAGGGGTATTTCTGTAGCAGGTGCCAGGGCGATTTTATTATTTTTTTTGGCAAGGATTTGAATACGTTTCGAGGCTGTTTGAATATCGCCCAATAGCCGGGCTGTGGGGGAGGAACCGTGCGAAAGACTGAACTTACAGCGAGTTAAAATTGTTTATCATGTGGGAAGCAAAGGGGGCAGGTTGTACATTGAGAGGCAAAATAACTGGCGTGGACATACACACACACACAGGGAGAGATTGAGATGCGAATCCTTGTTGGTGCAAAATCTCTCCAAATCCACTGCAATTGCGCAAAGCATAAATGAGGCGTTGGAGGAAGAATTGAGAAGTTGGGATAGTTTGTGTGTGCCAGGTCCCAGTGCTACTGCTGGGAGGGAGAAAGCGAGCTTCGGGGAGAAAAATCCAAATGCTGCGCTAATTGCAATTGTGTGCAGAAAGAAGTATGTTTGCCCCCGTTGTTCAGCGCAGGGAGGCAACTCATGGGATGTAGTCGCAGTCTACACCTCGCTTCTCTCCGGGCTCAGACCAAGGCGCCGCTGCTGCTGCTGACCATGATCACGGTCTTCACCTATTTCGTCTACTGTCTGTCGGGCTGCAGCAGCGACGGCGCTGCCGCCGGGGCAACGATGCCCGTGTTGTACAGCCAGCGCCGGGCACCCACTGCGCTGCTGCCCGCTCATGTCACAGCGGCAGCGGCAGCGGCAGCGGCTACAGACACGGGACGGGAGCGGCGCAGCGCCCAGCCCGCAGCGCGGAACATCTCAACCTTCAACAACTTCGGGATTAAAAAGTTCCCCCAAGCCATCATCATCGGGGTGAAGAAAGGAGGCACCCGCGCCCTGCTGGAGTTCCTGCGGATCCACCCCGAGGTCAGAGCCGTGGGAGCAGAGCCTCATTTCTTCGACAGGAACTACGACAGGGGTCTGGAGTGGTACAGGTACACACACTGTCCCCCTGGAAGCAGCCGACCTGCTCCCCTCCCCATCCCCTCAAAAATCGCAAGAGTAGCAGCAAAAAAGAAAAAAAAAAAACTGCTAAAGAAATTAGACCTTTGCAAAACTTAAAATTACACCTGAAATCTTGAAATCTTAACGTGGAAAAAAAAGTTGTACATTTGCAAAATTTAACCTGAAGTATACAATTACGGTGAAAAATATATATACATTATTTAAATCTTACCCTTGAAAAAGTTATATATATATATATGAAAATTTTAAGGTGGAAGAAAAATGATACAATTACAGGAAAGGATTGTGAATCTTAACCTGAAAAAAAAAGTTGGATATTTGCAACATCTAACCTGAAAGAATTATACAATTGCAGGAAAAAATATACATTTGTAAATCCTAACTTGAAAAAAAAATCTATCTACCTGTAATAATTAGACATTAGACGGAAAATGTAACTATTTGCAAATTTTTATCTTAAAAATTATACATTTACAAACATTTATGCTCAAAAATATATACATTTAGAATATTTATCCTGAAAAATAGATACACTTGCAACATTTATTCTCAAAAATATATACATTTAGAACGTAGCCTGGAAAAATATACATTTACAACGTTTTCAAACTGATATATTATAACATTTGGAAAACTTAATCTGGAAAAAAAATGCAGTTGCAAAAATTAACCTGAAAGAATTAATATATTTGCAAAACCTAATCTGAGAAAAATCACAAATTTTTCAAATTTTAATCTGAAAAAATTGATATATTTGCAAGATTTATCGTGAAGAAGTTGCGCGTTTGTTAAACTTAATGTTAAAAATATATATACAGTTGCAAAACTAAACCTAAAAGAATCAAACATTTGCAAAAAAATAATCTGGGAACGATTATCTATTTGCCAAACTTAATCTGAAAAAAATGATACATTTGCAAACATAACCTGAAAATATAAAATTGCTAAACTAAACATGAAATAATTATGCATTTGCAAAACTTGGCATGTAACAGCTATCTGTTGTTCAATCATGTATTATCAATCCAGCATGGAACGTAACAATATATAAAATATTTACTTTGCCCAGCCTTGGTATTCTTAATGAGCCCTAGTTATCCTTCATTACATGTGGGTGTCCTGTATAATCATTAATATAGTATTGTGAAGAATATACCTGCTTTTTGCTGGGGAGGTTTGTGTCAGTGTCTAAAATGTGTAACATGATCGTGAAATATCAATCAGAATTAAGAATGTGAAATATGAATCAGAAACTTGCTGTGGATAAAGTTGAGAGGGAGGCATTACATTTCCTTTAGACTCCCTGGCGGTAGATATTGTGACAGATAATGTGTGGATATTAAGTTGCTATATTCTGCTTTGTGTGCTCTGTGTGCAGATGTGACATTTTTATGCATTTTGCAAAGAAAGTACCTTAATACCCCAGACATATGATTTAATCAGGAATCATAAAAATATGAAACTGCAACTGTGGAATTATGAAAGATAAAATATTTATTTTGACAAGCGGTCCCGGCTGAAGACAGGTTCTTATTCAGAAGCAGTCTTGATATGGATGCCAAACTATTTGGTGTTCAATGGAATATTTTGTTACTATTTCTTCTAGATAAAAATAAGATAACATAAGCGACCGACCCGAGCATATACATTCTGAGTGGCACTTATTTTTTATTTTTTATTTAACCTTTATTTAACCAGGATAAGTCTCATTGAGATTAAAAATCTCTTTTACAAGAGAGTCCTGGCCAAGACACAGCGGCACTTCCACACAATAGTAATTGGCCCTATTGTGGCCGTTTCAAACAAAATCAATCTATTCAGTAGATAGACACAAAATGCTGGAGTAACTCAGGGGGACAGGCAGCATCTCTAGAGAGAAGGAAAGGGTGACGTTTCGGGGTCGAGAATGAAGAAGGGTCTCGACCCGACACATCACGTCACCCATTCCTTCTCTCCAGAGATGCTGCCTGTCCAGCTGAGTTACTCCTGCATTTTCTGTCTATCTTCGGTTTAAACCAGCATCTGCAGTTCCTTCCCCACACATTCAATCTTATCGGCATTGCTCAGGGTCGGGGGTGTGTGCAGAATTGCATTTTCATTCTTAAAATCAGAAGTCGTTACTCTGTGACCAACCTCTATGGTTTAACAAGGCGAATATCTTAATTATCACAATTTTATACCAATTGTCGACTGGGTAACAGCACTGGACGTTATATTTCAGAATGCCGTTTGACATATGTACAGAACCGACAGTGTTAATGGGAGGCAGCTGTTCTTAAATATTTGTGGCTCAATCGTAAGGAAGAGATAAAAGAGGCTTTTTGAAAACTTTTTTTTTTGAAAATCTGTGCAAAGCCATTGAAGGCTTAGACCAAGATGTACAAAAGCAGAATTCATCCAACTAACGTTTGTCTGATGAAGTCTGAAGAAGGGTCTCGACCCGACACGTCACCCATTCCTTCCCTCCAGAGATGCTGCCTGTCCTGCTTAATTACTCCAGCATTTTGTATCTATCTCTGGTTTAAACCAGCTTCTGCAGTTCCTTCCTACCCAGCTGATATTCATTGTGAAGTTTGATGGATTCTAGTCATTGTAAACACAGCCACATAAATAAAATTAGAAAAAAAAACTTTTGAGATACAATATATGAAGGGTCTGAAGAAGGACCCTGACCCAAAACGTCACCTATTCCTTTTCTCCAGAGGTGTTGCCTGACCTTCTGAGTTACTCCAGCATTGTGTATCTATCTTCCATATGAATGTGATAGTGAGATTCAATAGACCGTAACCCTGAGGGGGTGGGAACTGTGTTGCTGAAAACTTCAGCACAATGATGCTTGGTCCTCATTCCGTTGATATTCCAAACTTTGGCTTTTCTCATTTAGTGGTACAATCATCCCGATGCAAATGGTCAAGCAGAGTTTGGTCACTTTCCTGGGTTAGACAGATAGTTGGCTATTGTGCCAAGTTGGCTATTGTGCCAATACAGGTTTGGTCGCATTCGAGGTAGTGGTGGAGTGTTTTGGAGGGTGTGACAGCAAACCGTTACTCTAGCGTGGGGCAACTCGGTGGTCTCAGTGTCACTTTGGTTTATTGTCACGTGCATCGAGGTACAGTGAAAAGCTTTTGCTGCGTGCTAACGGGCCAACGTAAAGACAATACATGATTACAATCGAGCCATTCGCAGTGCACAGATACATGGTAAGGGAATGTCATCGTTAACGTAAGAAATGTTTCTGCAGGAGTAGAGATTTAAAGGTGTGGAGCGATTGTAATATGTGGTTGTCGATCTGCTTCTGTGGCTCGCACGCAAATAGTCGCCTGCTTTGGTCGCCATCTTGGACGCACTTGGTCCCAACAACTCCAATGTCTAAACTCCAATAGGCGACAGACTGAAGAAGGGTCTCGATCCGAAACGTTGCCTATTTCCTTCGCTCCATAGATGCTGCCTCACCCGCTGAGTTTCTCTAGCATTTTTGTCTACCTAGGCTACAGTGGGGCGCATTTACCAATTCTTAGGCTGTCCTGCCAATGTAAAGGAGCCAAGGTTGATCAGAACATTGTCAATTCATTATTAACGTGGAGAACAATATCTTATTTCAGAGGGACTGCAAATTAAAATCATACAGAAAACTTGGCGGCACAGTGGCACAGCGGTAGAGTTGCTACCTTACAGTGTTTACAGTGCCAGAGTCCCGGGTTCAATCCCCGCCACGGGTGCTAGTCTGTACTGGACTTGTACGTTCTCCCCTGTGTGGGTTTTCTCCGAGAACTTCGGTTTCCTCCCACATTCCAAAGACGTTCAGCTTTGTAGGTTCATTGGCTAGGTATGAATGTAAAAAACGTCCCTAGTTTAGGATAGTGTTACCGTGCGGTGATCGCTGGTCGGTGCGGACACGGTGGGCTGAAGGGCCTGTTTCCGCGCTGTACCTCTGCGCTAAACTAAACTAAACTAAACTAAACACAGAGCCACGACTGTGCGGGGAAATGCTCAAGTATTTTGTGACCCCCTACCTTGACTCGGGTTACAACCTTGAAGTTATTGTGCGGTTATTAAGGGCTATTATAAACGTAGGAAAGTTTGGATTCAATGGGTGGCAAGCTTTTGGAGTGACCACAAGCCTTGTGGGGTGGTGTAAATGCGAAAGGATTAAAGACTGAGGGACATTCCTGATGAATGTCATCTGCAATGGCAATTATATCTGGAAGACAGAATGCTTGGTGTATATATTAGATATTATTAAAAGTATAGAAAATACAACATTACTTCAGTGTGTAACTAGTGGCTTTCAGAAGATGTAATTTTCAGCCCCATACAATTTTATTAAATGTATATATTATGTTAAGTATTAGTTTAAAGTATCCGTATCAATGATTCTTTTTAAGCTATGGTATTACGGTTTATATATATATATTTTTAAATCCTCCCCCGTATTTAAAGATTTTAAAACTATAAATTGAAACAAGATGTCTACATTGTTTGATATTCTAAGGCTACTAATCATTCAGATATGATTTCCAATAAAATCCATTTATCGTGGAGAGACCTACCCTCATTATCCACTGTCAAAATGTCAGTACTATATTCTCAAAATGACAGTAAGAATTAATTGCCTAAAGGGTTTAGTGTGAGCCTGGGAGAATAAGTAGTCTAGTCTAATCACAGGCACTTTGATTTAAAAGGAAAAGTATGGATATTGCTCTCAATTTCTGCCCATCCTTTTCCATGTTCATTTAAAATGATTATTTTTGAGTTCCTCTGATACCAATTACTTCGCAAATATGCCCTGGCCGGCGATATTCCTATTTAATTTCCACAACACAAATGGCAGAACTCACATCCTTCCTTAAAATCACAAAATGTTGACCTCCGAGGAGTTTAAGTAATGCCTGAAAAAGTGCATGATGTCGGTCTATATCTGTTATTCACCCAGTCACGGCAACATTATCAGGCATAATATTCTTCATGTGTTTTGAAAGAATAACATTGTCTTGGTGGATATTTAAAAGATCAGGTTTATCTATCAAACACGTGCGGGTTTGTTGCTAAAGTGGCCGCTGACAATTGCCCCTAATGTGTAGGGAGTGGATGAGAAAGTGGGATACCATAGAACCAGCGTGAATGAGCGATCGATGGTCGGCATGGATTTGGTGGGCTGAAGGGCCTGTTTCCATGCTATACCTCCCAACTAAGTTAATCTAAACTATCCTTAAAACCTCTGTGATATGTTCCGAATTTAGAACGTCCAAGACAAAATGAAGGCGATGGAGGCCAAGTCAATGGATATCAAAGGCAGAGATTGGCAGATTCTTGATTAGTACTGGTGTCAGGGGCTATGGGGAGAAGGCAGGAGAATGGCTTTAGGAGGGAGAGATCGATCAGCCATGAATGAATGGCGGAGTAGACTTGATGGGCCTAATGGCCTAATTCTACTCCTATAACTTATGGACATATAAATGATATGATCTGTTTTCGTCCTCATCATTGTTACTGCAATAAGTTCTCAAGCTAACGATAAATAATGGAGCACCAGCCCGTGTTTATGGTGTGAAATAGAAACTGTATTGTGCATTATGGAAATATGAGGTAAGTAGCCAGACTGTGGTTCGATGGTTCTTTATTGTCACTTGTACTGAGGTCCAGTGAGATTCTTTTTTTCTTTGCATACAGTTCACTGAAGTATTACTATACCCAAGCACAATCCCCGATTAAGTACACGGTGTATAGAAATGGTCCACTTACACAGTGTACAAGTTGACAGGTTTTTGGCGCCATTTCCAAAGTCCAGTCCAGTCCGGTGTGCTCCGGTCCGCGCTTTCGTTCTTCTGGTCCGGGCAAACAATAGCGTGGAAAGCAAGTTTCTGAATTTAAAGTTTCTTTAAAATCTTATGATAAAGCTTCGGAGTGAAAAGTAACTGTTAAATTATATCAAGAGAGACCGGATACATTTCTTATTGCTGACCTCTTAACAAATAAAAACCCTGACACTTGTAAAACTTTGCCCCTTACAATGTAAGACATTTTTTTTATCATTTTAAATAACACTGTCAAAGTATATTGGGGCATAATAACTTTTATTTGGGAAATAACTCTCACTATCAATAAATCATAGCCTGGAAACCATTTCAAACCCTTCTTTACATACAGAAGAAAAACACAAAATGCTGGAGTAACAGGCAGCATCTCTGGAGAGAAGGAATGGGTGACGTTTCGGGTCGAGACCCTACTTCAGACCCGCTTTTACATATATTCAATCACCACCTAACATTTCATTCTATTTTGATAGATTTTTACATGGGATAAAACGTGGTTTGTTTCAATGTGCAATGTTTAACAAGTCTGTTGAAGAGAGCTTTTATTTTACATCTCGATGCCATTTGTGTCCAGCTGTAATTCTATTGACTGAGACGTCTTCTCTGGGAAAGGTTGAGGGAGAAATTAGATGAACTATAGACTTAATTGTTTAAGAAGGAACTGCAGATGCTGGAAAATCGAAGGTAGACAAAAGTGCTGGAGAAACTCAGCGGGTGCAGCAGCATCTGTGGAGCGAAGGAAATAGGCAACGTTTCGGGCCGAAACGTTGCCTATTTCCTTCGCTCCATAGATGCTGCTGCACCCGCTGAGTTTCTCCAGCACTTTTGTCTACCTATAGACTTAATTGAATTTGTTACAAGTTGCCATCATTACAAATTAAACATTCAAGTACAGACAGAACTGTACCTCATCATCTATCGCACTCTAATATTCATAAGAAATACTTTTAACGGATTTGAAAAGTCAAAAGATTCCACAAGCATTCTAATTATTGACATTTCACAGCAATGTGGCTTGACAAATGTGTTCTTGTGTTATCAAATGTAGATTTTCAGCATGTAATTTGCAATGTAGTCTCTAACAGCATATCTTTAATAGATGTTCATACATTCATAAGTGATAGGAGCAGAGTTAGGCCATTCGGCCCATCAAGTCTACTCCGCCATTCAATCATTGGCTGATCTATCTCCCCTTCCTAAACCCCATTCTCCTGCCTTCTCCCCATAACCCCTGACACCGGTACTAATCTGTGGAATTCTCTGCCACAGAAGGTAGTCGAGGCCAGTTGATTGTCTATATTTAAGAGGGAGTTAGATGTGGCCCTTGTGGCTAAAGGGATCAGGGGGTATGGAGAGAAGGCAGGCATGGAATACTGAGTTTGATAATCAGCCATGATCATATTGAATGGCGGTGCAGGCTCGAAGGGCCAAATGGCCTACTCCTGCACCTATTTTCTATGTTTCTATGTTCCCAATCAAATTGATATGAACCAAGTAGTTAATGTTGACTGAAAATGTTTTCTTTGGCCATGCGGTGTGATTTTCAGGATGTTATTTCATTTGTGTAAATGTGGAGCATTTTCATGGTGCTTCTGTATCTTGTGCCCCTGATGTATAGGAGCTCTCTTATCAGAGTTCCAGCATCAGTTTACTTTAGGTTAGTGTAAAGATACAGCATGGAAACAAGCCCTTTGGCCCACAGAGTCCACACCGACCATCGATCGCCCGTTCACACTAGTTCAATATTACCCCACTTTCCCAACCATTCCCTTCACACAAGGCGACAATTTTACAGAGGCCAAATTAACCTACAAACCCGCACGTCTTACACTTACGGTTTAATTTATTGTCACGTGTACCGAGGTACAGTAAAAAGCTTTTGTTGCGTGCTATCCAGTCAGCGGAAAGACAATACATGATTACAATCGATCCATTTACAGTGTATGGATACATGGTAAGGGAATAACGTTTAGTGCAAGGTAAAGCCAGCAGAGCAATGTACGATCGAGGATAGTCCAATGGTCACCAAAGAGGTGGATGGTAGTTCAGCACTGCTCCCTGGTTGTGGTGGGATGATTCAGTTGCTTGAGAGCAGCAGGGAAGAAACTGCCCCTGAATCTGGAGGTGGGCATTTTCACGCGTCTTTGGGATGTGGGAGGAAACCGAAGCACCAGGTGGAAATCCACGCGGTCACAGGGAGAATGTGCAAACTCCGCACAGACAGCAGCTGAGGTCAGGATCGAACCGTGGTCTCTGGAGGTGTGAGGCAGCAGCTCTACCAGCTGCGCCACCGTGCCGCCATTTCTAACATACATGTAGATGATTTGAATGTCATTGTAAGCGTGCAAGCTTGTACGAGATACAAGAATGGGACTGAAGTCAAGTCAAGTCAATCACTTTTATTTCTATAGCGCATTTAAAAAACAACTCTCGTTGGCCAAAGTGCTTTACATTGGTGGAGGTACTAACGTTACACAACAGTGGTTCATAGATTAAATACAAACATCACTATATACATATAGCCCTCGCTCAGAGGACGTCAAGAAAGGCTTGGGAGTAGAGATGAGTTTTAAGTCTCGACTTAAAGGAGTCGATGGAGGGGGCAGTTCTGATGGGAAGAGGGATGCTGTTCCATAGTCTAAAAGCCGTCTAATGTTGCAGACGTCTAGGGTAAGACTATCGTCGATGTGAGGTACAGGTGCTGCACTTTGAATGGGGGGGGGGTTAAGTACCTGAAACTTTGTGCTTTTACAGATGGATACTAAAAATAATGTCCTTTGTGCTCCCCTGCACCCCCTAGTGGAGAGTCACAGTACAAGGAAGAACAAGAAAGTAGCATTTCGTCCTGAAACATCACCCATTCCTTTTCTCCAGAGATGCTGCCCCACCCGCTGAGTTACTCCAGCTTTTTGTGGCTATCTATGGTTTAAACCAGCATCTGCAGTTCCTTCCTACACAAAAGAGACAAAGTGCTGGAGTAACTCAGCAGGTCCGGAGAACTTGGATAGGTGGCGTTTCGGTTCGGGACCCTTCTTCAGACTGGAACCCGAAACGTCACCTATCCATGTTCTCCAGAGATGCTGCCTGAGCCACTGAGCTGCTCCAGCACTTTATGTCGTTCCTTGGTAAACCACCATCTTTAAAGGTCACTATCACTTATGACCTTAGGACAAGGTAGAATCTCTCTGGATTTGTTCCTGAGGAGCGTTCCTTGTCTCGACATTTAATGAAAATAGATTCTTGCAGTTTTACAGCTAAAGCTTGTGGTTGGGTTGGAAAAATCGTACAAAGGGATAAACCTTGGTTTCGGGTTGAAATGCCACATTGAGAGCCGATATTATAATTTATGAATCAATTCCTCTTAGTTCAGAGCGTTCTTCAAGGTTTAGTATGGATTGAAATGCTTGTATTATTGATGGATTGAGATGGGTCTAATGATACGATGGACTAATTCTCCCGGGTTCCAGTGAGGATTGAGTGGAACATATCGCGGGCTTTAAAGCGGAACGCTTAGAGGCCGAGCTGATGGGAAAGGTTGAGCGTGTGATGGTACAGTTTGCCTTGTTAACGTGGTCAGTCATGACTGTCACCTGTCAATACAGTGTTAAGCTTGGGTTCCATCGGGTTATACATTCTCCTGCCAATAACCGTTGATCGGCTTCTCTTTTACGTGACTCGGCAAGGATGACAAACTGTGGTGAATCTATGGAATTCTTTGCCACTGTGGAGGCCAAGTCAGTGGATGTTTTTAAGGCAGTGATAGATAGATTCTTGATAAGTACGGGTGTCGGAGGTTATGGAAAGAAGGCAAGAGAATGGGGTTAGGAGGGAGAGATAGATCAGCCATGATTGGAAGGCGGCGTAGACTTGATGGGCCGAATGGCCAAATTCTACCCCTATCACTTATGACCTTATGACAAGGTGGAATCTCTCTGGATTTGTTCCTGAGGAGCATTATGGGCCTTTTCCACTTACGCAACTTTTTCGGAGACTGCCGGCACCCGTCATAGGTCGTTGCAGGTCGGTGAAAACTTTCAACATGTTGAAAATCCAGCGGCGACCAGAAAGACGCTACGACTCTTTGGGCGACTGAGGAGACGACTCACGACCATACAGGCGACGCCCTGGCAACATGTCACGGGGCCCAAAGAGTTGTACCTTGTTCTGGTCGCCACTGGATTTTCGACATGTTGAACATTTTCGGTGATCTGTAACGAACTATGACGGGTGCCGGCAGTCGGCAAAAAAGTTGCGTAAGTGGGACAGGCCCATAAGTAAACCAGCATCAATAGTTCCTTCCTACACAACAATAAGTAGGTAATCATTGCATATTACATTCCGGCAAGTTCCGTGTTTCCACACTGTATTTTTAAATTAAAATCAAAACTAAACTTAAAAAAAGGGGCGGCACAGAAGAAAAATCCCTTCCGCCCTGCCCGGGCAATGGTGTAGCCAACCCGAGCTGGATGCCAGGCCCCGATGCAGGCAACCTTCCTCAGACCCTTGTGGGTCTTCCTCCGTGGTATTTTGGTCCCTGGGCATCAGCAAGGAAATATTTAAGAAGGAACTGCAGTTGCTGGAAAAATCGAAGGCAGATAAAAATGCTGGAGAAACTCAGCGGGTGAGGCAGCATCTATGGAGCGAAGGAATAGGTGATGTTTCGGGTCGAGACCCTTCTTCAGACCTTTTATCTACCCTCAGCAAGGAAATAGATCGGTTTTCGAGTTACATCTCGATTGCATCTTAACACGCGAATAGGGCGACACGCCGGCGCAGCGGTAGAGTTGCTGCCTCACAGCCCCAGAGACTCGGGTTCGATGCTGACAGCGGGTGCTGTCTGCACGGAGTTTGTACGTTCTCCCCGTGACCTGCGTGGGTTTTTCTCCGGGTACTCCACGAACCTGAGGGGCAACTTTTTTAGTGGGTGTACGGAACCAGCCGCCGGAGGAGGCAGTTGAGGCAGATACTACAACCACATTTAAGAAACATTTGGGAAGGTACTTGGATGAGACAGGTTTAGAGGGATATGGGCCAAACGCAGGCAGGTGGGACTAGTCTAGATGGGACATGTTGGCCGGTGTGGGCAAGATGGGCTGAAGGGCCTGTTTCCATGCTGTATGACTCCATGAAACTATGAAATCTGAAGCAGAGAATTTACCTCACTAAACCTCCTCTCCTTGAAGGCGTTCCTTAAAGAATACTTCTTTGATCCAGCCTGTTCGAAATTCTCCTTTGGGTCTGTGACAACAGTGTTAAGGGCCTGTCCCACTGTACGAGGTAATTCAAGAGTTCTCCCGAGTTCTCCCCTGATTCGAGCTCGTGTAATGTACGTAGCGGGTACGTAGGGGCTCGTACGAGTAAAAAGTAACAATTTATTTCATCACGAGTATTTTTTCACTCGATGACATTTTTCACAGTGTTGAAAAAACGTCACGAGTTTACCGGATTCCCCGAGTACCTACCGTTACTCGTACGAGCCGCTACGTGACATCCACGAGCTCGTACAGTGGGACAGGCCCTAAAAGCTTGTGGAAGTTTTAAAATCTGCTACAAATAGTTGACTTATCATCCAGTCCCACACCAGGTGACTGCTGTGTTGAATTTGTTCCTGTTTATAAAATGAAACATTAAACAAAAATGCAAGCTCTGTCAGACTTCCCGTGAGAAGATCTTGAGTCAGCTTTTAGATCCATCAGCCTGGGACGTTTTAGTCATAAGATCCTTGCCGCGAACAGTGATTTATTTTTCTACCCAAACATTAGTACGGCTCAATCAATGACAATCTTAAATGATGATCTCTTGTGAGGATGGACTCAAAATGCTGGAGTAACTCAGCGGGACAGGCAGCATCTCTGGAGAGAAGGAATGGGTGACGTTTCGGGACGAGACCCTTCTTCAGACTGAGTTACCTGTCCCGCTGAGTTACTCCAGCTTTTTGTGCCAATCTTCGATTTAGACAATAGACAATAGGCAATAGGTGCAGGAGTAGGCCATTTAGCCTTTCAAGCCAGCACCGCCATTCAATGTGATCTTGGCTGATCATCCCCAATCAGAACCCCGTTCCTGCCTTCTCCCCATATCTCCTGACTTCGCTATTTTTAAGAGCCCTATCTAGCTCTCTCTTGAAAGTATCCAGGGAACCGGCCTCCACCATCCTCTGAGGCAGAGAATTCCTCAGACTCACAACTCTCTGTGTGAAGAAGTGTTTCCTCGTCTCCGTTCTAAATGTCTTACCCCTTATTCTTAAACTGTGGCCCCTGGTTCTGGACTCCCCCAACATTCGGGAACATGTTTCCTGCCTCTAGCGTGTCCAAACCCTTAATAATCTTATATGTTTCAATAAGATTCCTTCTAAACTCCAGAGTGTACAAGCCCAGCCGCTCCATTCTCTCAGCATATGACAGTTTAAACCAACACCTGCAGTTCCTTCCTACTCATCTCTTGTGAGGATGTGATTGAAGGAATCTGCAGAAGTCGCCGCCTCAAACAGGCAGCCAGCATCAGCAGAGACCCGCCACCACGCTGGCCCCATGCTCTCATTTCACTCCTGCCATCGGGAAGAAGGTACAGGAGCCTGAAAACCATGACTACTAGGTTGAGGAGCTGCTTCTTCCCAACAACCAACAGGCACACTCGCCTCAACGACGAACGCCCACGGACTGTCCTTGGTTGAACTTCAGGTTTTATTTTGCACAAATATTGGGCAGCACAGCTGGTAGGGTTCTGTCTGTGTGGAGTTTGCATGTTCTCCCTGTAACCGCGTGGTGCTCCGGTTTCCTCCCAAATACGCGTGGGTTTGTAGGTTAATTTGCCCCTAGTGTGTAGGCAGTGGGTGAGAAAAAATGGGATAACATAGAACCAGTGTGAATGGGTGATCGCTGGTCAGCATGGACTCGGTGGGCCGAAGGGCCTGTTTCCAAGCTGGTATTTGTAAATTAAATAAAATATTGGGGTTACTTATTGCAATCGAAGCTGTTGCAAAACCTGGCCGTTCTGCTCCTTATACTGCGATACCTTTAGCCCGAGGGCAGCAGAGTGAACAGTCCATGATGGAGATGTGTGGGGTCTTTTATAATGCTGTTGGCCTTGGGCAGGCAACGTTTGCACGCAATGTCCCAGAGTGAAGGAAGAGAATTCCCGATGATAAGTCCCGATTTTAAGGATAAGGGGGAAATCTTTTAGGACCGAGATGAGAAAAACATTTTTCACACAGAGAGTGGTGAATCTGTGGAATTCTCTGCCACAGAAAGGTAGTTGAGGCCACAGTTCATTGGCTATATTTAAGAGGGAGTTAGATGTGGCCCTTGTGGCTAAAGGTATCGGGGTATGGAGAGAGGGCAGGGATGGGATACTGAGTTGGATGATCAGCCATGATCATATTGAATGGCGGGGCAGGCTCGAAGGGCCGAATGGCCTACTCCTGCACCTATTTTCTATGTTTCTATGATTGTATCTCTAAAGTCTGAAGTCTAATGTTCAAAATGTGTAAGATAATTGAACGTAGAGGGAGGGGGATCTTTTGTGGTATGGATTCCAACTTGGGGGGGGCGGGGTGGGCGGGTAATATGGGACCGAGGGGGGGGGGGGGTAACATGGTTGAACGCATTACTTGGAGAACCAGCAATCTCACCCATTGCGTCTTTCATACCTTTGGGACCAGGATTTAAATGAAGTCCTGCCCGCTAGTTTATAACTCTTCCCCGTTTGCCGGCTGTAGTCCTTTATTAAATAGACTTGTTTGATCTCCAGCCAATTCCAACTCGGCCCTAATCCGCAGCGGGGAAAAAAAAAAAGCAATAATTTAGTTCAGTACCGAGTTGGCTAAAACTCATTAGAATCATAAGGGGTGAGTGATGTGCTGGATAGACATGTCATACTGGAGAAGGGTTACTGTGGTTTGTGGATGTTGATCATTTATAGACTGAAGGAGAAACTGTTTCTCATGATGACAGAAAGGACTGGTGATCAAAAGGCACAGATTTGTCAAAAGAACCAAAAAGTGAGTTGGCGATCTTTCCTCTAATGCCGGGAATTGTGATCCCAAATTCATGGCCCAATGGGATTGTGAAAGCAGATCCACTGAATGATTTTATTACGTTTTTTCGGGCAATCGCTTGAAGCGGAAACACTAAATGCTGGAGTAACTCAGCGGGTGAGGCAGCATCTATGGAGAGAAGGAATTGGCGCCGGCACCCGTTGAGATACTCCAGAATTTTGTGCCTACCTTCGATGTTACCAGTTCTTACTTAAAGACTTGAAGGAAAAATCTCTTCAACCCCAAGGGAAAGAGTGTGGTGATAGGAACTGATCAGAAGGCTCTTTCATTATGCAAGGTATGAAGGGATATGGATCACGTTCAGGCAGACGAGGTTAGTTTAACTTGGCACCATGTTCAGCATGGATATTGTGGGCCGAAGGGCCTGTTCCTCTACTGTTCTATCTTCTAAAGAGCCCGCATAGGGGGAAAAATGGTATGTAACCTTTTCCAGTGCAGTATTATTTGAGGAAAACATATTTAAAACCCAGATTATTTATTTACAAGGCGGCACAGCAGCGCCGGAGACCCCAAGTTCGATCCCGACTACGGGTGCTTGCCAGTATGGAGTTTGCACGTTCTCCCCGTGACTTGTGTGGATTTTTCCCCCGGGTGCTCCGGTTTCCTCCCACACTCCAAGGACGTACAGGTTTGTAGGTTAATTGGCTTGGTATAAATGTTCCTAGTGTGTAGGATAATGTTAGTGAGCTAACATTCACTGGAGTTTAGAAGGATGAGGGGGAATCTTATAGAGACATATAAAATTATAAAAGGACTGGACAAGCTAGATGCAGGAAAAATGTTCCCAATGTTGGGCGAGTCCAGAACTAGGGGCCACGGTCTTAGAATTAAGGGGAGGCCATTTAAGACGGAGGTGAGGAAAAACTTTTTCACCCAGAGAGTTGTGAATTTGCGGAATTCCCTGCCACAGAGGGCAGTGGAGGCCAAGTTACTGGATGGATTTAAGAGAGCGTTAGATAGAGCTCTTGGGGCTGGTGGAGTCAAGGGATACGGGGAGAAGGCAGGCACGTGTTATTGATTGGGGACGATCAGCCATGACCGCAATGAATGGCGTTGCTGGCTCGAAGGGCCGAATGGCCACCTCCTGCGCCTATTTTCTTTGTTTCTATGAGAGGGGATCGCTGGTCGGCGCGGACTCAGTGAGCTGAAGGGCCTGTTTCTGCGCTGTATCTCTAAACTAAACAAGTAGTTAACTATGATTTGCTTTCACTGAGCAGGAGAAGTGCACAGCGCGGGGAGAGTGTAAACTGGAGGGGTTTGATAAATCAATTGGTATTTGCCAGCGGCACCATTTATTTATTTAACTTTATGCACGCCTCCATCAATCGGCTGCAATTGATTTATTGTTTTCACGTGGCCGGGATCGTATTTAATTCTATATTTACAGAGAAAAAGGTGTCTTGCAACGAAATTCAACCGCCCAGCGTCAAATTAGTTTATGTTTTAGATTTAGTTGAGAGATACAGCGCGGAAACAGGCCCTTCAGCCCACCGAGCCCGTGCCGACCAGCGATCCCCGCACACGAACATTATCCTACACACACACGGGCAATTGTACATTTACACCAAGCCAATTAACTTACAAACCTGCATGTCTTTGGAGCGTGGGAGCAAATACACGCAGGTCCCAAGTTGTCAGAATCAAAGGTACACAAAAATGCTGGGGAAACTCAGCGGGTGCAGCAGCATCTATGGAGCGAAGGAAATAGGCGACGTTTCGGGCCGAAACCCTTCTTCAGACTGATGGGGGATGGGCAGGGAGAAGAAAGGAAAAAGGAGGAGGAGAAGCCCGAGGGCTGAGGGAGAGATAGGAAGGGAAGGATAGCAAGGGCTAACAAAATTGGGAGAATTCAATGTTCATGCCAGAATCAAACCCGGGTCTCTGGCGCTGTAAGGCAGCAACTCTATCCCTGCGCCATTGCCACTCTGTTTAGTTTTGTTTTAGTTTAGTTTTGTGTAATGAGGTACGAGGTACAGTAAAAAGCTTTTGATGCGCGCTAACCAGTCAGCGGAAAAGACTATACTTGAATACAATCAAGCCATCCACAATGTACAGGTACATGATAAAGGGAATAAGGTTTAGTGCAAGATAAAGCCCGATTAAAGATAGTCTGAGGGTCTCCAATGAGGTAGATGGTAGCTACCTCATTAGTTAATATTCATTATCCTCATCAGTTTAGAGAAACAGCGCAGAAACAGGCCCTTCGGCCCACCGGCTCCGCGCCGGCCAGCGATCCCCGCATATTAACACTTTGTCTTTGGATTGTGGGAGGAAACCGGAGCACCCGGAGAAAACCCTCGCAGGTCACGGGGAGAACTGTACTAACTCCGAACAGACGGCACCCGTGGCAGGAATCAAACCCGGGTCTCCGGCGCTGCATTCGCTGTAAGGCAGCAACTCTACCACTGCGCCACCATGACTGCCCTGGGTTTGATCCTGACCTAGGTTCGATCCTGACCTCTGCTGCTGTTTGTGTGGAGTGTGCACGTTCCCCCCTGCGACCGTGTGGGTTTGCTCCGTGCGCCCCGGTTTCCTCCCACATCCCAAAAGATGTGCGACTTTGTAGTTTAAAATGGCCTCCGTAAATTGCCCCCCCTGTCTGTGGAGAGTGGATGAGAAAGCGGAATAACACGGAACAAAAGCGAACTAACGGGTCCTCGCTGATCGATGGTCGGCGTGGACTCGGCGGGCCGAAGGGCCTGCCTTCCTCCATGTTGTACCTTTAAACAAAACCGAAATAACAAAGCATCTATCTGTGCTTGGATGAACAATACATTCCCAGCAGTTTGGCCTGACCTCTGCTATTATAAACTCTTCAAAATCGTGAGATCAACATCAAGACTTCTAATGAAAGAAATGTGTTTACACGACAGTAGGAAGAGTTTACGGGAATGTCTTTTTATAGGCACATGGATTGACTGCAGTGAAAAAAAAACCTCATTTACGTCTGGAAGGCAGCATCTGGGATTTTATTTCGTGGAAAGTGACGTCAATTAACTTGAATCACACGTGTAGGAAAGAACTGCAGATGCTGGTTTAAATCGAAGATAGACAAACAATGCGGGAGTGACCTGGCGGGACAGGCAGCATCTGTGGAGAGAAGGTATGGGTGACGTTTCAGGTTGGGTCTGAAGAAGGGTCTCGACCCGAAACGCCACCCATTCCGTCCCTGCAGAGATGCTGCCTGTCCCGCTGAGTTACTCCAGCATTTTGTGTCTATCTTCAACTTGAATCACATTGTCCTTTGCAGTTGCCATTACGGTTTCCGCGCGACACGACATTCTGGTTTTGATCGCGGGGGAAAAGGACAGATTCACGGAGTGGTGTCAGGGTACATTATGTCAATATTTTATACAAGTACAAAAAAAATATTTGGCAAATCTGTTTAGTGTCTTGGCTGATTGGGTCATCAGTGTTGTAGAGCATTCACAAAGTCTTGCACAAGCTCGACACGACAATATGCCAGCAAGTACAAATCATCTACAAATTTACAAGATTAAGGCGATCAGTTTGTGCTGGCTAGTAAAATTATAACTGCTTTTGTTGCAATCTTGAAATATTATCCTTCAGTGTAAAGGGGCTGTCCCACTGCACGAGCTAATTCAAGAGTTCTCCCGAGATTCCCCTGATTCGAACTCGGAGATTTACGGTAATAGCCGCTCGTAGGTACTCGGGGCTCTCGTGGACATTTTCCAACATGTTGAAAAATCTTCACGAGTCTTCACGAGCTTACCGCGTTTCCCAAGTACCTGCCGTTAGCGTTATAAGCCGCTAAGAGACGTCCCCGAGCTCCGACGTACCCGCTACGTACATTCTACGTGCTTACCGCGAGTTTGATTTTTTTTTAAACTCGGGAGAGCTCTTGAATTACCTCGTACAGTGGGACAGGGCTTTAAAGCAATCCTCTGTAATCCAAGACCTGCAATAAAATACAAAATAAGCAGGTGGAGCTCAATTCTAGCCAGGCTCACAAGGGATTCAAACGTGGTAGCAGTGTGTGTTTAGTTGTGTCAGTTAGTATCCGTTTTATTTTGAAGGTAATGAGGGAGGAATGTACAGGAAATTTGCTTTAACTATTAGTTCCTCTCGGAAGTGTGTGTTTAGAAACATAGAAAGTAGGTGCAGGTGTCGGCCATTCGGCCCTTCGAGCCAGCACCGCCTTTCAATATGATCATGGCTGATCATCCACCTCTCTCTTGAGAACATTTAAAGTAAACCCTTGTTTTTACGGACCTCTCTATAACGGATTTAGGTTAGAGCGGACTGACCTGCCGACCTCCTGCCAACACCATCTCCGGCCCACTCATCTCCCTTGACCACGCCTGAGGCCACGGTCCGTATTGGGTGGCTGACGTTTTGGGTCGAGACCCTTCTTCAGACAGCTGTTTAGCACGCAGCAAAGCTTCTCATTGAGCCTCGGAGCACGTCACAATAAACTAAATTGAAACTGAGCTGAACTGAATCTTAGGCCCCCTTCGGTCACGGCTGGCCATGGGTGTCTCCAGGTTGTTATTCCCTATATGGAGTTTGCCTGTGCGTGACTTATTTTAACGTGGGGAGACTGGTGCACAGACAGTCCTTGACAGATCTAGGTCAGGATCCAGTGGCATGGAGTCCAAGATGACCGGAGACCCTTTTCTGCTGCAGCCTTCATCCGCCTTCCCAGCCGTTGTGACGCTCCACTAAGGTCAGCCATCGTCCTCCGCCTGTTCCACCGTTGAGGTCTTGGTTGGATTTGCTCTTTGTCAGGGACCTCCCCCTCGACCTTACCGCCATGGGTGGCCCTACCAGGAGCATAGCTCCAGACGGCATCGCTCTCAGGATCTCTGGTCCACACAAGCTTCTCCACCACGACAAGGTGATGATCCACGGAGAAGTGAAATGAATTGGAGCAAGTAATTGAATGAATACTTTATGAATGAATACCGTAGTGTCACACAGTGAAATTCTTTGCTTGCATACCCAAGGCATGCTCCTTCACATGTAGGCCATTGGCTGCCGGGCATTCTGAATGGAGCTCGGACTCCTTGTGTTCCAGTTGCATTCGAAGCATTCTTCAACAGGAAAGTAAAAACGTGAGCAAGAATTGAGTGGAAGATTGTTCCAGGGACCAGCTGTACTGCAGATGCGTCAGTCCCTTGCATATCCCACCACAGACCTGGACAGGAAGGAAATGCAATGATAACAGTTCAAAAATATCCAGCATCTGGCTTTTAGAGAGCAAAGTCCTCAGCAAATTTGAGATTTTAGATTATAAATTGTTCTTCCATGTCCAGGTAGTGTAGTTCATTGTGTTGAGCATTTTCTGTGGTATTTTTAATGCATTTTAAGGGAAAATATACATACATATATTTACACACACACACACACACACACACACACACACACACACACACACACACACACACACACACACACACACACACACACACACACACACACACACACACACACACACACACACTCACACTCACACATAAATATACATATAAATTGGATGATACACTGAAAGATATGCATATATATGTATGTTTTTCATTATTTTATCCAATTTGCCAATATATTTGCCAATATATATATATATCGCTTACATCGCAGAGATCGGGGTTCGATCCTGACTACAGATCAATTGCTGCCTGTATGAAGTTTATACCTTTTCCCTGTGACCACGTGGGTTTTCTCCGGGTGCCCCGGTTTCCTCCCACACCCCACACCTCAACTCTGATCAAGAAGGCTCACCAGCGTCTCTTCTTCCTGAGGAGACTGAAGAAGGTCCATCTGTCTCCTCAGATCCTGGTGAACTTCTACCGCTGCACCATCGAGAGCATCCTTACCAACTGCATCACAGTATGGTATGGCAACTGCTCTGTCTCCGACCGGAAGGCATTGCAGAGGGTGGTGAAAATTGCCCAACGCATCACCGGTTCCTCGCTCCCCTCCATTGAGTCTGTCCAAAGCAAGCGTTGTCTGCGGAGGGCGCTCAGCATCGCCAAGGACTGCTCTCACCCCAACCATAGACTGTTTACCATCCTACCATCCGGGAGGCGCTACAGGTCTCTCCGTTGCCGAACCAGCAGGTCCAGGAACAGCTTCTTCCCGGCGGCTGTCACTCTACTCAACAACGTACCTCGGTGACTGCCAATCACCCCCCCCCCCCCCCACACTTATTATTATTTATTCAAATCATTTGCTATGTCGCTCTTCCAGGGAGATGCTAAATGCATTTCGTTGTCTCTGTACTGTACACTGACAATGACAATTAAAATTGAATCTGAATCTGAATCAAAGACATGCAGGTTTGTAGGTTAATTGGCTTCTCTGAATTGTCCCTAGTGTGTGCACGATAGAACTAGTGTACGGGTGATGGTTGGTCGGCATGGACTCGGTGGGCTGAAGGGCCGGTTTCCATAATGTACCTCCAAACTAAACTAAACTAAAATCAAGAAGTGAACTTTAAAGCCTCGAGACTTCAGTGCTTCTGGTAGGGAACGCTGATTTCTGCAGGAGATTCATCTTTGGTGAACACAAATATTAAGATTATGACCTTAACAAATTCCACAGCAGTTTGATCATCTGAGCTTTGATCATATTTCACTTTGCAAGAACTTATTTCACTTTGGTTAGCAAAATAGCCGGAAATGGTGCAGACAGGCGGTACAATGGCGCAGCTGTAGAGTTGCTGCCTCACAGCGCCAGAGACAATGGTTCGATCCCGACTGCGGGTGCTTGTCTGTACGGAGTTTGTACGCTCTCCCCGCGACCGCGTGGGTTTTCTCCGGGTGCTCCGGTTTCCTCCCACGCTCCAAAGACGTGCAGGTTTGTAGGTTAATTGGCTTCGGTAAAATTGTAATTTGTCCCTAGTGTTTGGGCTAGTGAACGGGTATCGCTGGTCGGCACGGACTCGGTGGGCCGAAGGGCCTGATTAGTCTAGTTTAGTTTAGTTTATTGTCATGTGTACTGAGGTACAGTGAAAAGCTTTTGTTGCGTTTAAGAAGGAACTGCAGATGCTGGAAAATCGAAGGTAGACAAAAATGCTGGAGAAACTCAGCGGGTGAGGCAACATCTATGGAGCGAAGGAAATTGGCAACATTTCGGGTCGAACCCCTTCTTCAGACTTTTGTTGCACGCTATCCAGGAAGCGGAAAGGCAATCCATGATTACAATCGAGCCATTTACAGTGTGTAGATGATATACGATAAGGGGATACTGCTTAGTGCAAGGCAAAGCCAGCAAAGTCCGATCGAGGATAGTCTGAGGGTCACCTCTGTGGTAGATAGTAGTTCAGCACCGCTCTCACTGGTTGTGGTAGGAATTCCGTGCTGTATCTCCAAACTAAAACCAACCTAAACTAACCCCCGAATACAGGGGTTGAAACATCTGGCATTATGGGGAAGGTGCCTGCACCCCATTTTCCACAACATGTGTGGACCAGGTTGAGGGAGTTAACCAGCGTTAAAGAGAATTCCTGTCGAACATCTGAAACCCATCTTTGTGGCTGTCACACAATGAACCAGGAGAAAGAGATTTCTCTACGGTAGACAAAACAAATACTGAAATGGATTCCATCATCCAATTACTAGCAACCCTGCAGCTACAAATGTTATGCAGCGTTCAAATGGAAGAGGCTTGTTCCCTGGTCTTCTGGTTTCCTAACGTTTGCCATCGTGTTCAATATGGATCGTTGAAGCTGTCTATTACACATATCCAAACAGAATTGTACTATTCAACATGCAGCTTGGATACAAGGCCCTTCGGCCCACCGAGTCCGCGCCGACCAACGGCCACCATCACTAGTTCTATCCTACACACACACTGGGGACACTTTGCAGAAGCTGATTAACCTACAAACCTGTACGTCTTTGGAATGTGGGAGGAAACCGGAGCACCCGAAGAAAACACACGCAGGTCAATAGACAATAGACAATAGGTGCAGGAGTAGGCCATTCAGCCCTTCGAGCCAGCACCGCCATTCAATGTGATCATGGCTGATCATCCCCAATCGGTACCCCGTTCCTGCCTTCTCCCCACATCCCCTGACTCCGCTATTTTTAAGAGCCCTATCTAGCTCTCTCTTGAAAGCATCCAGAGAACCTGCCTCCACCGCCCTCTGAGGCCGAGAATTCCACAGACTCACCACTCTCTGTGAGAAAAAGTGTTTCTTCGTCTCCGTTCTAAGGGAGAACGTACAAATTCCGTATAGACAGCGTCCATAGTCAGGATCAAACCCGGGTCTCTGGTGCTGCAAGGCAACAACTCAGCCACTGTGCCTCCCACTTTTAAAGGGTTTTAAACAAAAGTACTATTTTTGTATCTCGGCCATCTTATGCCCTAGTGGGTCAAGTGAATACACAGGCATTTTAATTTTCAGGTAATCTAATGCAATTATAAATTCTTCCTGTGCCATGCTGACAGGAACAGGTTGTGGATGATCAGCCATCTGTGGCGCTGATTACTGAGCTGGCATACATTTCCGTGCTGGCAAACACTCTACGATTACTTGTTGGTACAGATTGGGGTCAAGTTTGGCAGTGGCAGAGTTGCTGCCTTACAGCGCCCGGAGACCCGGGTTCAATCCTGACCACGAGCGCTGTCTGGGCGGAAGGGAATTTCATCCAGATTAAACTGTACACTGGACCAGCAGTTGCCAGAAAATAGAGTAACTTGCAACTTTTTGTAGTTGTATATGAATGTTCATTTCTATCCATTATGATATCTATTTTATCTATTCCAAGATGCAGCACAGAACGCCACAGGAGATCCTTCTTCCCTGTGGCTATCAAACTGTCCCACTCCTCCCCCTTCTGTCGTGGGGTAGACGGAGGCTGACTCCTCCCCCCCCCCCCCCCCCCCCCCAATCTTTGCACATCCCCAATCCTTTCCCCTCGTCACTTTAATTTCATGTTTGATGTATTTTGTGTTTTTATGACTATTGGCAGATCAATTTCCCTCCTGGAATAAATAAAGTTGTATCGTATCGTATCGTATTGGCTGTTTGATATTTTCAAAGACACATTAACTTTCTGAATGATCCTGAAACTTGAAGCTGCTAAAATCAGAAGGCGGGTAAATGGAGAGGTCCTGAAGTAAATCAAACAGCAGAACTCGAATCATCGCACCAACGACCAGGTTCAGGAATAGCTCCTTCCCCACAGCCATCGGGCTATTAAACTCGGCTCGGACAAAACACTGAACATTAATAGCCCATTATCTGTTTATTTGCACTTTTATCAGTTTATTTATTCATGTGTGTATATATTTATACAATGGTATATGGACACACTGATCTGTTCTGTATTCGTGCCTACTATGTTCACGTGTGCTGAAGCAAAGCAAGAATTTCATTGTCCTATCTGGGACACATGACAATAAACTCTCTTGAAGTCTTGAACTTGAACTCCTATAACTTCACTTCTTTTCAGGATTCCTACCTGCAAGGTTTATATAACTAGGTGGTGAGTACACGATTTGGTTCTCGTAAGGTGGAGGTCAACCTTTGTTTAAAAACACAGTAAACCCTTGTTTTGACGGACCTTGTTATGACGGATTTTGACTCTAGCAGACAGACCTACCGATGCCATCACCGGCCTTCACCGCCTCCCGGCCACTGTCAAGCCGCGCCTGCCGCCGCCATCACCGAGGGCAGCACGGTGGCGCAGCGGTACAGTTGCTGCCTCACAGCGCCAGAGACCAGGGTCGATCCTGGCTATGGGTGCACGGAGTTTGTACCTTCTCCTCGTGACCTGCGTGGGATTTCTCCGAGATCTCCGGTTTCCTCCCACACTCCAAAGACGTACAGGTTTGTAGTTTAGTTGGCCTTGGTATAAAGATTGAAACATGTCCCTAGCGTGTGTAGGATGTGCGGGGATCGTGCTGTGTCTCTAAACGAAACTAAAAACTAAACCACCGCTGTCCCTTATAGAGTCATAGTCACACAGCACAGAAACAGGCCTTTCGGCCCAACTTGTCCACGCCAACCAGAATATCCCATCCACACTAATTCCACGTGCCTGCACCTAGCCTGTAGCCCACTGAACCTTTCCTATCCAAATCACATGTTTCATTGTTCCTGCCTCAACTTCTGCATTTGGCACCTTGTTTCATACGGCCCTCTGTGTGAAAGTGTTGCCTCTATGGTTCCTGTTAAATCTCTCCTCATTGACCGCGACCATTGACTCCGCCGATTCTTGCCCCTCCCCCAGCTACCAGCAGGCCGGGGCCATAAACAGCGATAAGACAGAATTCCTCCTCATAGGCTCCAAAGCCACACTCAGCAAAATCAATAACCCCACTCTCACCATCGACGGCACCACTGTCTCCCCATCTCCCCAGGCCCGCAACCTTGGCGTGATCTTTGATTCCACCCTCTCCCTTGAGCCTCACATCCGCCATGTCATTAAAACCTCCTTCTTTCATCTCCGCAACATCGCCAAACTCAGACCCTCTCTCACACCTCCCGCTGCTGAAAGACTCATCCATGCCTTCATCTCCTCCCGACTGGACTATTGCAACTCACTTCTCCTTGGCATCAGCTCCACCTACATCAACCGACTCCAACTGGTCCAGAACGCAGCCACCCGACTCATTACCCACACCAAATCCTGGCATCACATCACTCCAGTCCTCAAACAACTTCACTGGCTTCCCATCTCCCACCGGATCAACTACAAAATCCTGATCCTCACCTACAAAGCCCTCCACCTTCTGGCCCCCCCCATATCTCACTGACCTCCTCTCCCCCTACCAACCCTCACGGTCCCTCAGATCCACATCAGCCGGTCTCCTCTCCATCCACAAGTCCAACCTCCGCAGTTTTGGGTACAGAGCCTTCTCCAGGCTCCCAGGCTCTGGAACTCCCTCCCCCAACTGATCCGCAATTCCGTGTCCCTCTCCATCTTCCAGTCCCGCCTCAAGACCCATCTCTTCACCTCTGCCTATCCTTAGCCCCACGTCCCCCTCCCTTTTCATCTGTGCATTAAGTGCCTCATATTGTGTTTTGTATTGAATTCTGTCTTTACTTTGTGTACTAGTCATGTCTACTATTTATTTCATTCCCCTTACATGTTTTTCCTCTACCTGCTAAATTTTTGTAAGGTGTCCTTGAGACTCTTGAAAGGCGCCCATAAATAAAATGTATTATTATTATTATTATAAACACACCTGGATCCCAGGTAGGGTTGCCAACTTTCACACTCCCAAATAAGGGACAAAATAAGGGACTACCCTTAATCGGACTTTACTGGACATTACCCTGCATTAATGTTATTCCCATGATCCTGCATCTGTACACTGTGGGTGGCTCAAGTGTTATTGTGTACATTCTTTCCGCTGAATGGTTAGCACGCAGCTAAAGCTTTTCACTGTACCTCGGTATACGTGACAATAAACTAAACTAAGCTGAAACTCCCCTCCCTCCCCCCCTCCATGGTCCATTATAACGAGGCCTACTGTAGTGCAAAAAGCCTTTCACGTTTTCCCCAATATTCTAAGGGGAGATTGTAATCAGCTGTGTTTCTTTCTGACACAACAGGAGCACCATTTCCCCTGCCTGCGTGCCGTATATTATTATCATTGAATACTGATAGAGGTTTGCCCTCAGGCTATGCTTTCCGATTTCCACTGAATCTTGATGCAATAATGAAGGCCATTTATTGAAGGAGCATATCAGCAGATCAGAGAAGGAATGCCGGCTGTGACTGTGATAACGTTTGTAAAAGGTTTTTGCATGCTGGCTATCAGGGTTCTTTCTGTTTTCGTTTTTTCCATTTGGGCGTTCCGCAGTGATGCTTTACAATCCTTAACGTTAAGCTGATGCCACGTAACCACTCAGAGACTGATTACTTCGGTAACTCCTTCTCAAAGGAACCCTTCTCTAACCCGAGATAAAACAGGCGGGAAGCCACCGTTTCGGAGTCAGCTCTGTAATTTTAGCTGCGTCTTTGCAGTCTCTAACCATAACCAAGCAGATGGAAGCAGTTTCAGGTATAAATGTTGGGGGGAAAGCCTTTGGTTCTACCCATTGAGGTAAAAAAACGGGCCTTTCTTGATCTGCAAGGCAGAAATTTTTCTTTTAAATTTTCAATATGTTTCTTCTGAAATTTGACAAGGCCTTTTGTGCATCTTTTTAAAAGATGGCCAACCATTTGAACATAAGTACAGCTCGATCCGAAATGTCACCCATTCCATCTCTCCAGAGATGCTGCCTGTCCCGCTGAGTTACTCCAGCTTTTTGTGTCTATCTTCCGTTTAAACCAGCAATTCCTTCCTCCACATAAGTACAGTTTAGTTTAGCGATACAACTATGAAACAGGCCCTTCGGCCCACCGAGTCCATGCCAACTATCATTCACTCTAGTTCTTAGTTTAGTTTAGAGATACAGCGTGGAAACAAGCCCTTTGGCCCACTGAGTAGGCCCCGACCATCGATAACCCGTACACTAATTCTATCGTGCACACTAGGGACAATTCATAGAAGCCAATTAACCTATAAACCTGCACGTCTTTGGAAGGAAACCGGAGCACCCGGAAAAAACCCACGCGGTCACGGGGAGAACATACAAACTCCATACAGATAGCATCCGTGGTCAGGATCGAACCCGGGTCTCTGGCGCTGTAAGGCAGCAACTCTACCGCTGCGCCACCATGCCGCCCAAGTTGAAACGTCCAGGTTCAGAAACAGCTTCTTCCCCACAGCCATCAGGCTATTGAACTCAACTCCAACAAAACTCTGAACATTAATAGCCCATTGTCTGTTTATTTGCACTTTGTCTGTTTTATTTATTCATGTGTGTATATATTTATATAATGGTATATGGACACACTGATCTGTTCTGTATTCATGTCTACTATATTCTGTTGTGCTGAAGCAAAGCAAGAATTTCATTGTCCTATTTGCCCCCTCCATCGACTCTTTAAGTCAGGACTAAAAACTTATCTATACTCCCAAGCCTTTCCTGACGTCCACTGAGCGAGGGTTATATGTATACATGTATGTAGTTTGTTTGTTTATACTATTCTTATAACAAATGTAAAGCACTTTGGCCAACGAGAGTTGTTTTTTAAATGTGCTATATAAATAAATGTGACTTGACTTGACTTGACTATCTGGGACACATGACAATAAACTCTCTTGAATCTTGATGTTATCCCACTTCCTCATCCACTACCTGCACAGTAGGGGGGGGGGGGGGGGGGCAATTTACAGAGGGTCAATTAACCCGCAGAATAATATATTTTGGGACGTTGGAAAGGTCTCATAAATAAAGCTTGGTTCTTGATGGATTGACAGTGGGCCAGTGGAGTGTGGCAAAAGGAACCAACTTAATTTGCTGATGTCCGCCCGTTCTCAGCTGAGTCACGAGCCGTGTTTCCCAACTGAGGATGAGAACGTAACATTATCCTCTCAGCAAGGCTAGCTGCTGTCAGCGAGCATCTGACTGACAGCACTGACAGGCGGCATAAGGATATCCCCTTCCTCACCCTCTGAGGGACCACCATATCCCACAAGGACCATCCCAATGAATGAAGCTGGAGTCAATTGGCCATGACTCATAAATCTGTGCACTGTACTGTTGGTTTAGGTTGAATTTTATTGCAGTCATGTGTATCGGGGTACAGTCAAAAGCTCTGCTTTGCATGCTGTGCAATCAAATCAAATGGTACCGCACATAAACACAATGAAGCCAAACTTGAACACATTAGGTAGAGTGAAGGAAAGGACTGCACATGCTGGTTTAAGTCTGAGGTAGACACCCATTCCTTCTCTCCAGAGATGCTGCCTGTCCCACAGAGTTACCTCAGCATTTTGGGTCTACCTTCGAGGTAGAGTGAAGGGACAGATACAGAGTGCAGAATATACTTCTCAGCATTGTAGCACAATAGTTCCAGAGAGATTTGTGCAACAGAATGTAATAGATATTTGATAACCCAGCAGATAGACACAAAGTGCTGGAGTAATTCAGCGGGACAGGCATATCTCTGGAGTGAAGGGATGGGTGATGTTTCGGGTCGAGACCCTTCTTCAGACCCATGGTAATCCAGTGTCCACTCTCACTGAACATTTGAGTCTGAAGAAGGGTCTCGATTCAAAACATTACCTATCCATGTTCTTCAGAGATGCTGCCTGACCTACTGAATTACTCCAGCACTTTGTGTCCTTTTTTGTATAAACTCGCATCTGCAGTTCCTTGTTTCTACATTCTTCATTTTACGAGAGAGCACTTTATGTTTACATAGTTCCAATATTTTTTTAAATTTAACCTCTTTACTATTGTGGGCAGCACGGTGGCGCAGCGGTAGAGCTGGTGCCTCACTGCGCCACAGACCCAGCTTCGATCCTTTCTCCCTGTGACTGCGTGGGTTTTCTCCGGGCGCTCCGGTTTCCTCCCACATCCCAAAGACGTGCGAGTTGGTAGGTTAATTGTGTTCTGTAAATCGCCCCTAGTGTGTCGGGAGTGGATGAGAAAGTGGGATATCATAGAACGTGTGTGAACGGATGATCGATGATCGACGTGGTCTCGGTGGGCCGATGGTTCTTTTTCCACACTGTATCTCTAAACTAAACTAAGATAAGATGGAGCAAAGAGGGAAATACAGAGGGCAGAATATAATTCTCAGCAATGTTTTACCCTGTTTGTGTTAGAATTGCTGATATTCTACAAGCTTTAGTAAACTTTAGCTGCTGTGTTTAGTTTAGTTTAGAGATACAGCGCGGAAACAGGCTCTTCGGCCTATCGAGTCCGCGCCGACCAGCGATCCCCGCACATTAACACAATCCTACACCCACTAGGGACAATTTTTATATTTACCAAGCCAATTAACCTTCAAACCTGTACGTCTTTGGAGTGTGGGAGGAAACTGAAGATCTCGGAGAAAACCCAAGCGGGTCACGGGGAGAACATACTGACATTCTCATAGTAATATTGGTCTCATGGTAATATTGCTTTCATTAGGTGAAATCTTGTCAGGGTAGCAGGAGGGGAAATAAAAGATAGCTCAGTTACTTTATTGCCAGAGTGATGAATCTGGGGTGCCTAATAGACAAATATTACTGTTTCAAAATCATCATCTGTTTATGCTTTACTTATCGTAATGTTCAGGCCTGCCGCAGTTCTTGAATCAAAGGTGACTGACGTAGACATTAGCAGAAGTGTTTTGTAGAACTTCTATGATTAGAAAATATCTTGTTTGGTATTCGTAGGTTGCTTGGTCTTAAAGGTCATAAGTTCATAAGATTTAGGCCCATCAAGGCCCATAGTCTGCCATCTCTCTCTCTCCTAACCCCATTCTCCTGCCTTCTCCCCATAGCCCCTGACACCCGTACTAATCAAGGATCTCTCATTCTCTGCCTTAAAAACATCCATTGACTTGGCCTCCACAGCCTCCTGTGGCAAAGAATTCCGCAGATTCACCGTTAAATATGTCAAATCGCCCCAGAGTATTGTAATAGGGAACAATGGCTGCATTTTGATTTTTGCTCTCGCTGAAATGATTGTAAGTAACATCAGAATATAATATTTTTTGTAGTTTAGGCTGGATCTACATGAAGTATAAAGGAGTTGGTCAGGGAAATGGGGGATGTCTCCGTGGACCCACTTAGTCGTGGAACGAGAGACTTTCAGCCAAAACTGGAGGTTGCGAATCGTTAGACAGTTGTTTCAAACCGTCCGCATCCTGGAGGAATCCTATTAGTTGAAGCTCGGAAGTCATTCTGCATATTTGTGTTTGAAATAATCACTCGGTTTCATCCGTCCGAAACCCTGATGAATATTGTAAAAGCGACATCAGGGAAATGTAACGGATCACTTTGTTTTATTTTCATTTGCCGTGTCCCCCTCAATTAACGAAAGGCAACTGCAACCTGGTGCCGATCTTTACTTTGGTGACCTGATGGAAGCATGGAAAGATATATGAAGCACAGATCGGGTAGACACTGATTTAGGCCTTGTGTGGAGTATTAGAAACATAGATGCAGGAGTAGGCCATAAGGCCCTTCGAGCCATTCAATATGACCATGGCTGATCATTCAGAATCAGTACCCCGTTCCTGATTCCGTTAGCCCTTGTACCAGTGCTTCAGCCTGGGATGAACCCAGGGCTTCCTTGTTCACTTTTACTTTAGTTTAGAGATACAGCACGGAAACAGGCCCTTCAGCCCACCGAGTCCGCGCCGACCAGCGATCCGTGCACACCAGCACTATACCACACAATCTAGGGTCAATTTACAATCTTTACCGAACCCAATTAACATACAAACCTGAACGTCTTTGGAGTGTGGGGGGGAAACCGGAGCACCCGGAGAAAACCCACGCAGGTCACGGGGAGAACGTACAAACTCCGTACAGCACCCCAGTAGATTCTATCTCAGTAGCAACTCTACCGCTGCGCCACTGTGCCACCTTTACAACTTGCAACCAATCTGCTGGAGTAACTCAGCGGGCCAGGCAGCATCTCTGGAGAGAAGGAAATGGGTGACATTTCAGGTCTGAAGAAGGGTGTCGACCTAAAACTTCACCCGTTCCTTCTTACCAGGGATGCTGCCTGTCCCGCAGAGTTACGCCAGCATTTTGTGACAATCTCCAGCATATGGTTCTGTGTGGTGTGTGGTATTATATAGTTGTAGTGTTTAATTGCCAGACCATGAGCACTGTCAATATGAAGGACTTAAGGGCTTCCTTCCCCATGAGCCTTACAGTTTTTTTTCCCCTTTGAGTAAATAATTGCGTAGTTCTTTGATTATAAACAAGTTTTATCATCGGCTGTCTGCTGGGCAGATGCATCCTAAGGCTGTACACTCGGCTGCATGTGTACTGTCGATGGGTAACGACTCTTGTTTCGTTCTCGCGGTTCTTCTGAGGAAAAACCTTTACAAGCTGTTGATGAAAATGCTAATCTCGTCGCAACATTTCTTGCCAAACATGCAGTATGTTTATCGGCAATCGAGCTATTAAAAAAACTCAAGCTGTGTGGAGTGGGGACAGACTGCGGAGGTCAGGTCCTGTATTAACACGACAAGAGGTGGGGTCCACATGCTGAGAGTCGCTATGTAAACATTAGGATAAGAATGTAATTATACTTGGCATTTCTCTGGACGTTTCTGGATGTGGGTTTTTGGTGTTTATCTTGCTTGTTGCAGGTGCTGCTTCTACCTTCATCTTTACCAGGGGTCACCGAGTTAGCCATTTGCATCCCGAATGTTGCTGATGACTGTTTTCAATTATTCCCAGCCGCCAGAAATAATAAAGCTGCAGAACAGCGAGAGTCTTTTTCTTTCCGAATTATTCCTGACTTAAGGGCCTGTCCCACTGTACGAGGTAATTCAAGAGCTCGCCCGAGTTAAAAAAAAATCAAACTCCTGGTAAGTACGTAGCGGGTACGTCGGAGCTCGGGACGTCTCTTAGCGGCTTGTAACGCTAACGGCAGGTACTCGGGAAGCGCGGTAAGCTCGTGAAGATTTTTCAACATGTTGAAAAATGTCCACGAAAGCCCCAAGTACCTACGAGCGGCTATTACCGTAATTCTCCGAGTTCAAATCAGTGGAAACTCGGGAGAACTCTTGAATTACCTCGTACAGTGGGACAGGCCCTTTAGTAACAGCAGCTCACAAAATGCAAACCGCGCGAGGGCCCAGAGTCCTCTCAGCGGCAGGGCCACCTGGAACGGCCGCTTCCTAACTGAGGACCGCGGCTTCCGAAGCCGACAAGGCCGCGCCGGTTTGGAGCTCCCTGGCTCCCGATGTTAGAGTCGGCGCCGCCTGCTCCGCTCCGCAGACCCGCAGCCCGGAGGTGTTGATCTCGGCGGTCACAGCTCACCGGAGCTCCAGCGCGTCGATCCAGCGCAGTGACCCAGGCAAGGCATCGCCCGCTCCGCTCCGCGATAGCGCTCCAGCGCTGTGCCGAGGTGCTGGGCGGTCCCCGCCAGGAAATGGCGCTCCACGCCCGCTGGTAGGCCACGAGGACGGGTCGACGGGGCAGCCCGGAGAAAAAGCTGCCTCACCAACCAGGTAGGGACCTACAAATATTATTACCCCCTACCCCCCACATTAAAAAGTAATTTCTCCCACAGACAAGGCACAGAACTCACTAAAACCTCCAAAAAAAAGTGAATTAAACGGACGGCTGCTGGTTAGCAGCCGTTCCCCAAGATGGCTCCTCCTCAATGGACTTGATGGGCCGAAGGCCCTGTTCCTATGCTAAGCTAAACAAAAACCAAAATGGCTTCACAGTGGCGCAGCGGTAGAGTAGCTACCCGTGACCGTATGGGTTTTCTCCGTGTGTTCCGGTTTCCTCCCACATTCCGTAGACGTGCAGGTTTGCAGGTTAATTAGCTTCGGTAAAAATTGTAAATTGTCCCTCGTAGAAGGACAGTGATAGTGTGCAAGAGGATGTTGCGGACTTGGTTGGCTGAAGGACCTGTTTCCACGCTATATCTCTGAGGTCTAAAGTCTAAAAGATACCCAGTTCTTGCCTTAAGCCAGCGATCCTTTCCCAAAGATAGACACAAAATGTTGGAGTAACTCAACGGGACAGGCGGCATCTCTGGAGAGTAGGAATGGGTGACGTTTCAGGTTCGAGACCCTTCTTTCCCAAATCCCGGGGATGGGATTGTGCTCAAAGTTAGGTTACACATGATGAGTCAGGCCACTGCAGAGATGTCCGCTGTCAACTGGTTGTGTTAGGCAGAGCAACCTGCTAGCTAACATCTCCCTGGGCCAGCAAACCTGCTGGGTATGTGGAACAAGGTGCCAGATACTATAATGCCATTTAGTTTAGTTTACTTTAGAGATACAGCGCGGAAACAGGTCCCTCGGCTAACCGAGCCCGCGCCGACCAATGTCCCCGCACATTAACACTACCCTACACACACTAGGGACAATATTTACACATGCACCAAGCCAATTAACCTACAGACCTGTTCGTCTTTGGAGTGTGGGAGGAAACCAAAGGTCTCGGAGAAACCCCACGCGGTCACGGGGAGAACGTACAAACTCCGTACAGACAGCACCCGTAGTCGGGATCGAACCCGGGTCTCCAGCGCTGTAAGCGCTGCAAGGCAGCAACTATACCGCTGCACCACCATGGCCGCCCTATTTGGACAGGCGCATGGATCGGAATGGTTTAGAGAGATAGGGAGGCACAGAGGCGCAGTGGTAGAGTTGTATGAAAACGACAGGTAGATGGATAGGAAAGGTTGAGGGGGATATGCGCCAAACGCGGGCAAGTGGGACTATCTTGTAAGGAACACCTCGGTCGGCGTGGACAAGTTGGACCTAACGGCCTGTCCCTGTGTTGTATGTCTCCCGGACTCTACAACAGGTAGAGTGCAGGAGGTCCAGAGTGCGGAATACAGTTCTCAACGTTGCAGCACACCAGTTCCAGAGACAAAGTCCAATTTCGCAATGGGGTAGAGGTGAATTGGATAGAGGAAAGGAAGATGCAGAGTGCAGAATATAGTTCTCAGCATTTTAACGCATCAGTTCCTTAAACGAAGGCCCAATGTCCGCAATGGGGGAGAAATGGATTGGACAGTCCCCTAGACTATGTAAGGGCCCACATAGTCCTCATGGGCTGAATTAGAAGTGAGGATTGATCCATAATTATCACATTTCTAACAATTTCTAGCATGGATTAAAGGCAGCACGGTGGCGCAGCGGTAGAACTACTGCCTTACAGCGCCTGAGACACGGGTTCGATCCTGACTACGGGTGCTGTCTGTTCTCCCCGTGACCTGCGTGGGTTTCCTCCGAGATCTTCAGGTTTCTCTCACACTCCAGGGATGTGCAGGTTTCTGGGTTAATGTAAAATTGTCCCCAGTGTGTGTAGGAAAGTGTTAATGTGTGGCGATCGCTGGTCGGTGCGGACCTGGTGGACCAAAGGGCCTGCTTCCACGCCGTATCCCTGGACTAAAACAAAAAAGGAACTTCCTTGGCTTCTGTGGCCTGAATCACTCTGTGGGCATCTGGGATAACGTATGTGAACTGCTGTTCTTGTCCTCCAACTGAATGCAATTTGATCCATATTGAATTTTCACTGGGTCTACACTCGAGATTCAATTGTGCAGCTACTGGTGTTTCTCAGAGTCGATGAACAAAGTTCAGGCCGACAAGATTAAAGGTTGGCTCCTTGGACTGAGAGTCGTGTAAAGTTTCACAATCTAACTGGAACTTCAGTTTGGAATGTTTCGAAAGTCTAAGAGGGGTGGATACTTAGAGGGGAAAAAAGTTAGTTATTATTTATTGAGAGAAAAAATGTTTTCATAATGGACCCTGTGTGTGTATATATATTTAGCACAACTCTGTGCCATGGCTGTTAACATGTAAGTGGCAGTCGTTATTAGGTACAAGTCAAGCAAATGAAAATGAATAGACTGATGTTTATGTTGGATGAAAATCTTGAGTTTGTTGATGAGCCATGCTTGAATTAAAACTATTTTGCAATAATTGGGAGATGGTGAGGGGTGAGGGGGGGGGGGGGGGGGGGGGGGGTTGGTGGGGGGGGGGGGCAGAAATCAAAACTGCTTTTTTAAAATATATTTTTTTTCCCATTTACAATGCACCTTCTCTTTCCTTCTGCTTGGAGCCCACGGTAATAATGAGGGAAGATAGGAAAGGTTTCTGGAGGCTCAGCATCAAATTGTTACTGAAGCAAAAGTCAATAAATATTTTACGAGGGAATTAGCAGGTTCAGAAAGAGGAATATCATCGAGTGAGTAAAAATTAGACTCATAAGGAGAAAAATCCCAGGGCTGGTTTGACAGACCATATGGTGCAAGGAAACAGGGTCTCGACCCGAAGTGTCTTCTCTCCAGAGATGCTGCCTGCCCCGCTGAGTTACTCCAGCATTTTGTGTCTACCTTTGGCGCAATGGCATTATATTCTGTGATCCTATTTATATATATGGTTTAACTGGGTGAATTGTGAAATTTAAACTGCTCGTTAAGACATGCAACAAAACTAAGTCACTGCGTTGGCTGCTGCCTTGTTTTCTGTCAACAGTCATAAAACACTAGATACGTGAAACATGAACTTAAAGTGACAAGTGGAAAGGATTGGGGATGTGCGAAGATTTGGATGGGGGGGAGGGAGGGCAGTCAGTCTACCCCACGACAGAAAGGGGAGGAGTTGTACAGTTTGATGGCCACGGGGAAGAAGGATCTCTTGTGGCGTTCTGTGCTGCATCTTGGTGGAACCAGTCTGTTGCTGAAGGTGCTCCTCAGGTTGACCAGTGTGTTTGTATTGTGAGCTGTATTGTCCAAGATGCTCCAAGGCAGTAACTCTACCACTGCGCCACAGTGCCTATTCGCTTAGAGTGAGTCTGATGTTGCTTATAGACGAGACTGGATACAGTTCATAAGTTCATTAGGCCATTCGGCCCATCAAGGCTACTCCGCCATTCAACCATGGCTGATCTATCTCTCCCTCCTAACCCCATTCTCCTGCCTTCTCCCCATATCCTCTGACACCCGTACTAATCAAATACAAATTATAAAGATGTTGTGTTTCCCCATTTTAAGAGCATTAGAGAATCAGCTGGAATTTTACAACAGTTGTTGGCCAGCTTTTATTCTTGTTATTTTTACAGAGTTGAATTCAAATTCCCAAATCTATCGGTTCCCAGAGTAGGGGAATCGAGAACCAGGAGACACAGTGTTAAGGTGAGGTGGGGGGAAAGATTAATAAGAACCTGAGGGGAAACCTTTTTACACAAAGGATGGTGCAGGTATATGGAATGAGCTGCCAGAGGAGATAGTTTGGTTTAGTTTAGAGAGAAACATACCCTTCGGCCCACCGAGTCCATGACGACCAGCTATCACGCCTACACTAACATGATCCTACACAAACTAGGGACAACCATATAACAATTACAGCACGGAAACAGGCCATCTCGACCCTTCTAGTCCGTGCCGAACACGTATTCTCCCCTAGTCCCATATACCTGCGCTCAGACCATAACCCTCCATTCCTTTCCCATCCATATAACTATCCAATTTATTTTTAAATGATAAAAACGAACCTGCCTCCACCACCTTCACTGGAAGCTCATTCCACACAGCCACCACTCTCTGAGTAAAGAAGTTCCCCCTCATGTTACCCCTAAACTTCTGTCCCTTAATTCTCAAGTCATGTCCCCTTGTTTGAAACTTCCCTACTCTCAGTGGGAAAAGCTTATCCACGTCAACTCTGTCTATCCCTCTCATCATTTTAAAGACCTCTATCAAGTCCCCCCTTAACCTTCCGCGCTCCAAAGAATAAAGCCCTAACTTGTTCAACCTTTCTCTGTAACTTAGTTGCTGAAACCCAGGCAACATTCTAGTAAATCTCCTCTGTACTCTCTCTATTTTGTTGACATCCTTCCTATAATTAGGCGACCAAAATTGTACCCCATACTCCAGAATTGGCCTTGTACAATTTTAACATTACATCCCAACTTCTATACTCAATGCTCTGATTTATAAAGGCCAGCACACCAAAAGCTTTCTTTACCACCCTATCTACATGAGATTCCACTTTCAGGGAACTGTGCACAGTTATTCCCAGATCCCTCTGTTCACCTGCATTCTTCAATTCCCTACCATTTACCATGTACGTCCTATTTTGATTTGTCCTGCCAAGATGTAACACCTCACACTTATCAGCATTAAACTCCATCTGCCATCTTTCAGTCCACTCTTCCAACTGGCATAAATCTCTCTGTAGACTTTGAAAATCTACTTCATTATCCACAACCCCACCTATCTTAGTATCATCTGCATACTTACTAATCCAATTTACCACACCATCATCCAGATCATTGATGTACATGACAAACAACAGTGGACCCAACACAGATCCCTGTGGCACCCCACTAGTCACTGGCGTCCAACCTGACAAACAACCATCCACCATTACTCTCTGGCATCTCCCATTCAGCCACTGTTGAATCCATCTTGCTACTCCACCATTAATACCCAACCATTGAACCTTCTTAACCAACCTTCCATGAGGAACCTTGTCAAAGGCCTTACTGAACATCCACTGCTTTACCCTCATCAATTTCCCGAGTAACCTCTTCAAAAAATTCAAGAAGATTAGTCAAACATGACCTTCCAGGCACAAATCCATGTTGACTGTTCCTAATCAGACCCTGTTTAACCAGATGTTTATATATATTATCTCTAAGTATCCTTTCCATTAATTTGCCCACCACTGACGTCAAACTAACAGGTCTATAATTGCTAGGTTTACTCTTAGACCCCTTTTTAAACAATGGAACAACATGCGCAGTACGCCAATCCTCCGTAACTATTCCCGTTTCTAATGACATTTGAAATATTTCTGTCATAGCCCCTGCTATTTCTACACTAACTTCCCTCAATGTCCTAGGGAATATCCTGTCCGGACCTGGAGACTTATCCACTTTTATATTTCTCAAAAGTGTCAGTACTTCCTCTTCTTTGAAAGTTACAATCTTTACTGAAGCCAATTAACCTACAAACTTGCGAGCGGGAGGAAACTGTGGCTCTCGGAGAAAACCCACGCAGGTAACGGGGAGAGTATACAAACTCCGTGCAGACAGCACCCGTAGTCAGGATCGAACCTGGGTCTCTGGCGCTGTGAGGCAGCAACTCTACTGCTGCGCCACCGTGCCGCCCCTGGTGGAGGCGGGTACTATCACAATGTTTAAGAAACATTTGGTCAGGTCCATGGATAGGAGGCCGGTTCTCTGGATACTTTCAAGAGAGAGCTAGATTGGGCACTTAAAGATAGCGGAGTCAGGGGATATGGGGAGAAGGCAGGAACGGGGTACTGATTGGGGATGATCAGCCATGATCACAGTGAATGGTGGTGCTGGCTCGAAGGGCCGAATGGCCTCCTCCTGCACCTATTGTCTATTGATACGTTTACAGGGATATGGGCCAAATGCAGGCAGGCGGGACTGGTGTGGCTGGGGCTTGTAATGGCAAGATGGGCCGAAGGGCCTGCTTCCACACTGGATGACTATGATTCGCAGGGCTTGGCTGATGCCAGGGTAACTGTGAGAGAGCAGCCTGTCAGTGGAGTGGGCGTGCGATGATGGTGACGGGGTGACGCACCACTGCTCCTCACCGCCCACCCTCACACACGCTGCGGAGCTGGGCCGCTCGCTGTCTGTGGCAGCGCATTAGCAGGAGCCGTCACTGTCAAACAGCAGCCGCCGGCAAAAGGCTTCCGACCCACCTGGTCATTGTGAACAACGACTAAAATATCAATTACCCGCAGACTAATCAAGGACGAGTCGCACCCCGGACACTCCCTCTTCTCCCCTCTCCCATCAGGCGAAAGGTATAGAAGTGTGAAAACACACACCTCCAGTTTCTTCTCAGCTGTTATCAGGCAACTGTATCATCCTACCACAACCAGAGAGCAGTCCTGAACTACTGTCGACCTCATCGGGGACCCACAGACTATCCTTGATCGGACTTTACCTTGCACTAAACGTTATTCCCCTATCATGTATCTATACAGTGTAAATGGCTCGATCATGCTCCTGTTCTGTGTTTTGTGTTCCAATTATTTCGATGTGAGGAATAAGACTGAAAGCTTCAAGGCTTTCTTAGTAGAGAGAAAACAAAAGAGTGAAAGATGATGAGAGACACAAAAAACTGGAGTAACTCAGCGGATCAGACAGCAACTCTGGAGAAAAGGAATAGGTGACATTTTGGCTTGAGACCCCTTTTTGTTTTCCAACCGGTTTAAACCAGCATCTGCAGTTCCTTCCGACACACAGAAGTGGAAGGTGTCCAGTTTGACTAGTGCGTTGGAAGGAACTGCAGATGCTGGTTTAAATCGAAGATAGACACAAAATGCTGGGGTGACTCAGCGGGACAGGCAGCATCTCTGGAGAGAAGGAATGGGTGACGTTTCGGGTCGAGAGATGCTGCCTGTCCCGCTGAGTTACTCCGGCATTTTGTGTCTATGAGGGATTGACTAGGATCTCAGAAAGAGAATTCCAGGATTAAGTAATTTGTTTGGTCAAGCTAATAGTCATTGATCTTTCAATCATGGGATTTCTTCATTTATATTCTCTTCACCTCCTGCAATTGATTCGATCCCCTCAGCAATTTAGAGTTGACCGTAAAAGTTAAATATCAGCCAAGGTTGTTAGGTGCCTGTGGGTCCAGAGTGGAGGTTTATCCGACCTGTCCCAGGTGTTGGTAGATTCACCTGTCCCAGGTGTTGACAGTTCACAGCTCGGATAGATTACTCTGTTTGACTTGGGCCGGTCGTAAAATGCTCAGCATTAACGATCAAAGCGAGGCCTGTGGGGTGAGCACAGTGGCCTGAAATACGGGCCAGGTATCGATTAGTGAGTGTGTCAGGGGTTTATGGGGAGAATGCGGGAGAATGGGGTTGAGAGGGAAAGATAGATCAGCCATGATTGAATGGCGGAGAAGACGCGATGGGCCGAATGGCCTTATTCTGCTCCTATCACGCATAAACTTACGACGGCAGACCTTGAAGTGTGAAAACGCACTCCTCCAGATCCAGGGACAGTTTCTTCCCAGCTGTTAACAGGCAAGTGAATTATCCTACCACAACCAGGGAGCAGTGCTGAACTACTATAGCTCTCATGGGTGACCCTCGGGACTATCTTTCATGGGACTTTACTGACTTTACCTTGCACTAAACGTTACTCCCATATCATGTATCTGTGCACTATAAATGGCTCCATAATCATGTATTGTCTTTCTGCTGACTTGATAGCACGCAATGAAAGCTTTTCACTGTACCTCGGTACACGTGACAACAAACTAAGCTGGGTTGAACCTTGCATGCTGTGCTCCTCTCTAGTGCCAGATCAATGTTGGGACACATGCTCTTTCATCTGGTGTTGACAAGGAGACAGATAGCGGGCAGCTGTCTGGTTTTAGTTACTCAAGATCGGCTTGTCGATGATTTCAGCTCCCCTTGCTGAAGTGGGCAGCAAATAGGTTTCCGTCATTCTGGCCTCGTACATCCGAGGCGTGGTTTAGTTACGGGCATTTATACCAGGAGAGTTATTCTTCTAAACAACATGTTTATGAGGGTAGACAAAAATGCTGGAGAAACTCAGCGGGTGCAGCAGCATCTATGGAGAGAAACAGTATGAACATCTCTGGGGAACATGAATAGGTGACATTTCAGACAGTGTCCGACCCAAAATGTCACCTATCCATATTCTCTGTGGATGCTGCCTGACCTGCGGAGTAATGACTACCAGAATAGCTACTTAGCTTCAAAGCCTAGAGAGACTTACTTGTGGTAAGCAGAGATATCGGGGAGCTCTATTTCATTTACCGTCTTCACCAGACTCATAGATAACATATAATAGCCAAAAAAATCAATAAATCAATAACCAATAATAATAAAATTCAATCAATTAAATGAAGACATTTAAATGCAAACAAAATATTCTATCTGCAAAAGTCTTTGAATTCACTATAATTCATAAATAATCATATTTAAGTTTGTAAAATGCAACAAATATTACTTGAAAAAATAATTGAATTAGAGAGTTTTTTACCTCATTGGAGACTCTCGGACTATCTCTGATTGGACTTTACTGGACCTTATTTTGCACTAAACCTTATTCACGTTATTCCCTTTGTCATGTATCTGCACACTGTGGGCAGCCCGATTGTAATTGTGTAGTGTCCTACACGTGACAATAAACTAAACTCAAACTGAACTCAAACTACTTAATTGCACGAGGCACTGTGTATAAAGGTTAAAGGGATGGATTCACTCTGGAGTTAACTCCAACTTTTTATGCCTAGCATTTAGAAACATAGAAAATAGGTGCAGGAGTAGGCCATTCGGCCCTTCGAGCCTGCACCGTCATTCAATATGATCATGGCTGATCATCCAACTCAGTATCCTGTACCTGCCCTCTCTCCATACCCCCTGATCCCCTTAGCCACTAGGGCCACATCTAACTCCCTCTTAAATATAGCCAATGAACTGGCCTCAACTACCTTCTGTGGCAGAGAATTCCACAGATTCACCACTCTCTGTGTGAAAAATGTTTTTCTCATCTCGGTCCTAAAAGATTTCCCATTTATCCTTAAACTGTGACCCCTTGTCCTGGACTTCCCCAACATCGGGAACAATCTTCCTGCATCTAGCCTGTCCAACCCCTTAAGAATGTTGTACTTTTCTATACGATCCCCCCTTAATCTTCTAAACTCCAGCGAGTACAAGCCGAGTTTATCCAGTCTTTCCTCATATGAAAGTCATTTAATACGTAGGATGAGCAGATCTGCCATTTAGAACGCGGCTTCGTTTTGTATAAACTGAGATTATAAGCAGGATAAAGAGTCCTTTTATTCACATGCCATAGCCTGGAGGTACATTTTAAAAACAGGCCCTGGTTTTGGTTTCCAGTATGCGACATTCTCTCAGCATCTAGTTTTTTTAATCTTATCTCAAACCCTCCATATGGCTTCGATATAATTAATCTCTTTGATCATCATACTATATGACTTAAAGAGTCAAATCTATCAAGTGAAATCTTGTATTAATATTTATATCATCGCATTAACAAAATTAACCAAATCCATCTCAATCTTCCTTTTCTATTTGGGTCAGTGGATGTACTTGAATTTCACAATGCCTGGCTCATTGGAGACACAAGGAACTGCAGCTGCTGGTTTACAGAGAGGACACAAAGTGCTGGAGTAACTCAGCGGGCCAGGCAGCATCTCTGGAGAACATGGATAGGCGACGTTTCAAGTCGGGTCCCTTCAGTCTGAAAAAGGGTTCCTATCCGAAATGTCATCTATTCATTGTTTAGATTGTACTGTAGACATTAGAGATACAGCGCAGGAACAGGCCCTTTGGGCCACCAAGTCCGTGTCGACCAGTGGTCACCCTGTACATTAGCACAATCCTACACGCTGGGGGACAATTTACCTACAAACCTGTTTAAGAAGAAACTGCAGATGTTGGAAAATCGAAGGTACACAAAAATGCTGGAGAAACTGAGCGGGTGCAGCAGCATCTATGGAGCGAAGGAAATAGGCAACGTTTCGGGCCTGAAACGTTGCCTATTTCCTTCGCTCCATAGATGCTGCTGCACCCGCTGAGTTTCTCCAGCATTTTTGTGAACCTATAAACCTGCACGTCTTTGGAGTATGGGATTAAAACCTGAGCGCCCGGAGGAAACCCATACCGCCACGGGGAGAACGTACAAACTCCGTACAGACTGCACCTGCAGTCAGAATCGAACCTGGGTCTCTGGCGCTGTAAGGCAGCAACTCTACCGCTGCGACACCGTGTCGCCCCTGTGTTCACCACAGATGCTACATAGACTGGGTGGGCAGAAGGGCCTGTTTTCATGCTGTATCTCTAAACTAAAATAAATTAAACTAATTGCACTGCAGTTACTGACTCAAGAATGATTTAAGAAGGATAATCTGTCACATCTAGTTAGCCACATATTGCTGTAGTAAAGGGCCTGTCCCACTATACGAGTTTACCCAAGATCTCTCCCAAGTTAAAAAAAAAATCAAACTCGTGGTAAGTACGTAGAATATACGTAGCGGCTACGTCGGAGCTCGGGACGTCTCTTAGCGGCTCGTAACGCTAACGGCAGGTACTCTGGAAGCGCGGTAAGCTTTTGAAGGTTTTTCAACAGTGCGGAGAGTGTCCACGAGAGCCCCGAGTACCCACGGACGGCTATTACTGTAATTCTCCGAGTTTGAATCAGGGGAAACTCGGGAGAACTCGGGAATTAACTCGTACAGTGGGACAGGGGCTTTACTCAGCGGGTCAGGTAGCTTCTGTGGAAGGAATGGATAAGTGACATTTCGGATCAAGACCCTTCTTCATTACATTTAGTTCCGTCTAGTTTATTGTCACGTGTACCAGGGTACAGTGAAGAGCATTTGTTGCCCACTAACCAGTGCGGAAAGATAAACATGATTACAATCGAGCCATCCACAGGAACCTTTCTGTGTTGTTTTCCAAAACACAGGCCTGCATAAAGTGGATGTGGTGAGGATGTTTGTACTAGTGGGGGAGTCTAGCACGAGAGGCCACAGCCTCAGAATAAAAGGACATACCTTTAGAATGGAGATGAGGAGGAATATCTTTAGTCAGAGGGAGGTGAATCTGTGGAATTCATTGACACTGACGGCTGTGGAGGCCAAGTCAGTGGAAATTTTTTAAGGTGGAGATTGACAGATTTTTCATTCGTACGGATGTCAGGGGTTTTGGGGGAGAATGCAGGAGAATGGGGTTGAGAGGGAAAGATAGATCAGCCATTACATTTTTTTGCAAGCTTTAGAACCAATAGACATATTTTTGCAAGCTTTAGAACCAATAGACATTTTTTTGCAAGCTTTAGAACCAATAGACATTTTTTTTGCAAACTTTAGAACCAATAGACACTTTTTGCAAGCTTTAGAACCAATAGACTTTTTTGCAAGCTTTAGAACCAATAGACACTTTTTTGCAAGCTTTAGAACCAATAGACACTTTTTGCAAGCTTTAGAACCAATAGACACTTTTTGCAAGCTTTAGAACCAATAGACACTTTTTGCAAGCTTTAGAACCAATAGATACTTTTTTTGCAAGCTTTAGAACCAATAGAGACACTTTTTGCAAGCTTTAGAACCAATAGACATTTTTGAAAGATTTAGAACCAATAGACACATTCTGCAAGCATTTTAGAACCACTAAGGGCACTTACATTTGAGTAGACATGTGTTCAGTGTTATTCACAGCTCAGAGAAACGTGACCCTCTGCCTTCCTCCAGCTTGCAGACACTGATTGAGGCACACCACTTCCTGGTTTTATAGTCCCTCCCCCCTGCCGCCAGCGGGGGCAGCAGAGAGAATGGGGAATGTTGTAAAAACATTAATATCTCTGTCATATTTCATCGACGGGAAAAATCCTCGGCACACATGCGGCAGAGGGGGGCTCTGAGCGAGGTGGCCAAAAATGACGGCCGTAGGTGGCGGCGTTCTCTCGGAAATCGCAGCACAGATCGCCAAAAGCGGTCAAGAACAGAGTTTTAGTAATATAGATAGATGGATTGTATTGTATATGTGTGTGTTTATATGTATGTGTTTATATATAAATACAGACACTGAACTTTTTTTAACTTGTTCATTATATTGTTTGCATCGTACTATGTTTACATATTCTGTTGCGCTGCTGCAAGGAAGAATGTCATTGTTCTATCTGGGACGTACGACAATAAAACACTCTTGACTCTTGACTTTGGGCACAAAGACTCCAACTCCTTCCACAAGGCCAGATGATATGAGAACATGGAGCATAGGACAACACAGCACAAGATTATATGGGTATCTGATGCAGGTAAAGGAATGGCGTGCCGGCCAGGTGTTTAGTGAACTAGCCGCTGGTAATACTGAAGACCACAAACACTATCTCGAACAAGGCACATGGTTTAACAGCCTCATTTCTCAATGCCTTATTTGTTTTCCTAACCCCATCCCCTTTATCCCACTTCCCCATATCGCTGTGGTAGTGATATAATTGTTTTACAACTGACCCTTGAAACAGTAACATCAGTCAGGATTTTATTGCTTAGTTTACTAATTAACAAAGCAACAATCCACACCTAGCCTGGATATCTGGCAATAAATCTGGATCTGTTTCGCCCACGTAAGTGCGACTTTAGAGAGGACTATTTTACAGAGGCTGTTGAGGACTGTATGAAGCAATGTCTCCCGCCCGGTATCTCAGCTGGGAGAGTGTTTTGTATCAACCAACAAGCTTGCACGTCTTTGGGATGTGGGTATAGGGTTGCCAACGTTCTCACTCCCAAATAAGGGACAAAAGGGTCAAAATACGAGACAAATTCCCGATGGCAATTCATTGGCCGACTAGGCCGTGGCTGGGTGAATGATGTGTGGCCCGGGTGCTGGACTGCACACAAAGCCCAGCCTGGCGGGCCAGCTGAGGAGATTTGGCCCGGGCCGCGCGCAAAGTCCGGCACCCCATCCAACTCATGAAACAATGATCGGCCATGAGAAGGAGGGGTGGTGGTTTCGGCGGTAAGCGAAGGTCCGAAGGTCGGACAGCTGGCCGGGCTGGTGCGACCACGGGCGAGGCGCTGCTGCTGCACTCCATGGGCTGCACTACGTCGGGACGGGGTGAGGCGGGGCCGGATGCGGCGCTCCGACCCGACAGTCCCCTCGACCCGAGTAGTAGCGGTCAAATACGGGACAAGGGCGGGACAAACTAATGTAGCCCAATATACGGGATGTCCCGTCTAATACGGGACAGTTGGCAACCCTAGACGTGGGGGAATCCAGAGCATCTGGAGGAAACCCACGTGGTCACAGAGAGAATGGGCAAACTCCACGCACAGACAGCACCCGAGGTCAGGATCGAACCCGTGTCTCTGGCGCTGTAAGGCAGCGGCTCTAACAGCTGCGCCACTGTGCCTCTTCCAATCTTTGATTAGTTCTGCCAAGTTTTTGCTCAAGAAAGGGGAGCCAGAGGGCTGAGGGAGAGCTGGGAAGGGGGGGAGAACGTAAGGACTACCTGAAATTAGAGAAGTCAATGTTCATACCGCTGGGGTGCAAACTGCCAAGCAAAATATGAGGTGCTGCTCCTCCAATTTACAGTGGTCCTCACTCTGGCCATGGAGGAGGCCCAGGACGCAAAGGTCGGATTCGGAATGGGAGGGGGAGTTGAAGTGCTGAGCCACCGGGAGTCCTCACTCCTTGTTGATTCCTTCAGTTGCTGTTTCTGTAACATGTTTGTTTTACGAGACAGGGTTGTTAGCCCTGTGCTCGACCTCCAACCTGGAGGACCAGTGGATCGCTCTTCGTTTCACCTCTACACTTCGACCTGTCCAGCATGGGAGACCCTAACAGGAGACGAATCTCCCGCTGGCATAGCTCTAGGGGTCACTGAGACACACAAGCTCCCCGACCACGACAAGGTTGCAATCCAACGGGGAGGGCTTGGTACTAAACATTTTTTTAAAGTGGCCATAGTGTGTGTAGGGTAGTGTTAATGTGCAGAGAACGTTGGTCGGCGCGCACTCAGTGGGCCAAAGGGCCTGTTTCCTCGCTGTATTTCTAAACTAAACTAGAACAAAGCAGACTTGTTAATGTTACATTATGGATGTGAAGTCAATGGCAATTTTCTTTTTCTGGTTGTTTATTGTTTCCCACAGAATAAGTGATCAATGGTGATAAAAAATAAATCCCTACAGAATGTAGGAAAATCAATGCCTAAGCCCTTCCACTGAGATCTTTGCTGCTGACTAAGCTGCCAGGGCTATTCCTGCCTTTTGTGTTGGTTATGTTGAGCAGCCCTTGTTCCAGGCCTCAACTCTTTCTCCACTATATTGACGAATGCATCAGGGCTGCCTCCTGCACCCATGCAGAACTCGAGGGATTCATTAACTTCAACACCCCTCTCCCACCAGCCAGGAGGTACAGAAATGTGAAAACGCACACCTCCAGATTCAGGGACAGTTTCTTCCCAGCTGTTATCAGGCAACTGAACCATCCTATCTCTTAAAGATAGCAGAGTCAGGGGATATGGGGAAAAGGCAGGAACGGGGTACTGATTGGGGATGATCAGCCATGATCACATTGAATGGCGGTGCTGGCTCGAAGGGCCAAATGGCCTACTCCTGCACCTATTGTCTATTGTCTATTGTCTATTGTCACCAACTAGAGAGCTGTCCTGAGCTGCCATCCACCCCACTGGAGACCCTCGGACTATCTTTAATCGGACTTTACTGGACTTCATCTTGCACTAAACATTATTCCCTTCATCCTGTATCTGTACAGCGTGGATGGCTTGATTGTAATCACGTATAGTCTTTCCGCTAACTGGATAGCACGCAACAAAAAGCTTACTGTACCTCGGTACACGTGGCAATAAACTAACTAAACCAATTTAAACTAATCTAACTTCCATCCTGCCCTCAAATTCACCTGGACTGTCTCTGACACCTCTCTCCCCTTTCTTGATCTCTCTGTCTCCATCGTTGGAGAGACAATCGACCTCAAGTCTGAAGAAGGGACTCGACCCAAAACGTCACCTATCCATGTTCTCCAGAGATAGACACAAAAAGCTGTAGTAACTCAGCGGGACAGGCAGCTTCTCCGGAGAGAAGGAATGGGTGACATTTCGGGTCGAGACCCTTCTTCATTCTCAACCCAAAACATCACCCATCCCTTCTCTCCAGAGATGCTGCCTGTCCCGCTGAGTTACTCCAGCTTTTTGTGTCTATCTTCAGCTTAACACAGCATCTGCAGTTCCTTCCTGCACATGTTCTCCAGAGATGCTGCCTGACCCGCTGAGTTACTCCAGCACTTTGTGTCCTCTTGATGCTGCCTTAGATCAGAAGCGGGGTGAAAATATCTCAGTTTCTTCAACAAGAATGAAACTGGATTCATGTCTGCTGATTATCAAACGTTGCTGTGGCTGCAGCACGCACCTATCTAAATATTGATGTACTGGAACTATGGAGAAACTCCCAAGAAGTAAACTTCAACCTGTGTTTCAGGGATCGTCAAGACAAAACTATGCGCCGCTTGGCTTGAGTTCCAACTTCTTTTTAGACGAGATTCAAATTTAGACCCTGTATTTGCTCTCTTCTCTAAGTCAATGGTGCATCTACTTGGTAGACGAACCTGGGCCATTACTAACCATCATTTTGGGCCCAGAGGTTATAGCAAGACTATGCTGTTACAGTGGCGCAGGTGGTAGAGCCACTGCCTCACAGCACCAGAGAACCCAGGTTCGATCCTGACCTCGGGTGCTGTCTGCACGGAGTGTGTACTTTCTCCGTGTGACCGCGTGGGTTTTCTCCGGGTGCTCCGGTTTCCTCCCACACTCCAAAGACGCGCAGGTTTCTAAGTTAACTGGTCTCTGTAAGTTGCCCCTAGGGTGTAGGGAGTGCATGACAATAGACAATAGACAATAGGTGCAGGAGTAGGCCATTCGGCCCTTCGAGCCAGCACCGCCATTCAATGTGATCATGGCTGATCATCCCCAATCAGTACCCCGTTCCTGCCTTCTCCCCATATCCCCTGACTCTGCTATTTTTAAGAGCCCTATCGAGCTCTCTCTTGAAAGCATCCAGAGAACCTGCCTCCACCTCCCTCTGAGGCAGGCAATCAAAGGTGGGATAATGTAGAACTAGTGTGAACGGGTGATTGATGGTTGTTGTAGCCTTGGTGGGCCGAAAAGCCTGTTTCCACGCTGTGTCTAAACTGAACTAAACAAACTAAACCTAACATAAAATCACGCCTTGTGCTATGGTGCTTTTAAAAAATAATTTAGCGTCTATTCAAGCAAAGAAAAGTTGTGAATAATAAATTTAAGGAATCGGGTAAACTACAGTTTCAGGGCATCAAGCCTCACTCATTTTAAATAAACACTAGTTGGTCATTTATCAAGATACTTAAACAATCGTAGCATTTTAACAATATGTCTTAACTCGGTGTCCTGTATCAATCTTAATGAGTCTTCAGAGTCCCATTGTTTAAAGGAAAATATTAAAATGTACATTGCAAAAGAAAACATAATTTGATTAATTAGAATGAATTTTGAAGATTTAGTACTTGAAGCGGTTAGTTATTCGCCATCTTTATGTCACGGTTTCTGGCAGTTAACGCGACCTCTTGATGTAATGTGGATTTAATTCAGTAATAGCTGGGACACAGTGCTTCTATTATTTAAAAATACATGTGTTCCTAAGATCTAAAGGCGAGAAGAGAAGAAAGTCTTTAACGACATAACTCAAATCCAGATTGTTTGTTTCTCCGTGGTATACTCGAAAACCAAGATAATTACAGTTAATATCGGGCACTTGCTAGCAGGCTTTCCAACAGGAAATTGGAGAGTCTTGCAAAAGAGTTAAATGCTGGATAAAGAAAAAGAAAATCTTCATAATTCCCCTCATGGGGTTTGGAATCAAGAGAGCGTGCACGGGTTGGTCTTTAGAGGCAGTTAGCGGTACGGAAAGCCTCGGAGATCGATGGGTGGAGACAGGCTGTGTGTCGGTGTTCATGAGGGATTCTATCTCTATGTTCTGCACAACTTGTGACTTCCAAAGTGGACACAGAGGCAACTGAGGTCTGTGTGTGAACAGACGTTAAAAGGTTCTCAGCGTTAAAAAGCAGCGGCAAGTCTTCATGTCTGGCAATACTCTCACTACAGGCCTAACACTTCGCCTGAGCTGCGGGGAGGTTATGGGGCTGGATCAAGCTCAGGCTCAAGGATGAAGTGTCAAAGAGGCAGCTAAACAGGGCAAAGGGATTGATTGTCCATTTATTCGGGGTTCCGAGACATGTCGCTGATTTTACGCGAGATTTGAGATTTGTATCTGTGTTTTTTTTGTACGACACGAACAGGTTGCAAGCCTGTGAAAACATCTTTGTATTAAATATAAAATTGCTGGAAAAACTCAGCAGGCACGGTGGCGCAGCGGTAGGGTTGCTGCACTTACAGCGCCAGAGACCCGGGTTCGAACCTGGTTACGGGTGCTGTCTGTGTGGAGTTTGTACGTTCTCCCCGTGACCACATGGGTTTTCTCCGGGTGCTCCAGGTTTCCTCCCACATTCCAAAGACGCGCAGGTTTGTAGATTAATTGGCTTCGGTAAAAATTGTAAATTGCCCCTAGTGTGTGTAGGATGGTGATGGTATACGGAGTGATTGCTGGTCGGCGTGGACTCAGTGGGTCGAAGGGCCAGTTTCTGCACTCTCTCTAAACTAAAAAAAACTGATTTTAAAAGACCTGGCCATATCTGTGCAAAGAAAAATTGAATTAATGTTTCATGTCGAAAATCCTTCATCAGACTGGGAAAGAAACAAAAGAATTTTGGTAAGCTGTTCTCCACCATCCCAGCATCTGCCTTTATTTTATTTTCAAGTGTTTGCATTGTTTGATCCTGACCTCCAGTGCTGTCTGTGTGGAGTTTGTTCGTTCTCCCCGTGACCACGTGGGTATTATCCGGTTTCCTCCCACACTCCAAAGACGTGCAGTTTTGAAGGTTAAGGGCCTGTCCCACTTGGATGACCTAATCCACGAGTTTAGAAGACCCTAGACGAGTTGAAAAAAATGTCAAGGTCATGTTGACTCGACAAAGTAAAAGACCTCCTATGCCTACGACCTACTATGACTATGTCTACGACCCCCCTCGACCTCAGTCTTCCACACCGAAGACCAACTGCGACCAGCTACGAGTGAAAAATGATCACATGATAAAATGATGTCATGTTTGCTTTTTTTTTCACGGGCCAGTTACCGACCTATGACTACCATCACGGCCTACTACGACCTACTACGACCTACCTACGACCTACCTGCCTACGAGTAAAAAGTATCGATTTTTTCCATGCCGACCTTTTTTATACTCGTGGACATTTTTTTATCCGGCTGGAAAAAATGCCGCATCCTACTTGAGGTCACGAGTACGCGGAGACCACTCACGAACATGAGGAAGAGTTACGAAGGCGTCCTACGATCTCCTACGACCTCGTGGCGACTATGCTGCGAGTATGAGTCGAGGGCAAACTCGGCAGAGGTCGCCAATTAGGTCGTGAAAGTGGGACGGGGCTTTAATTGGCCTCCGTAAATTGCCCCCTAGTGTGTAGGGAAGGGAGTGGATGAGAAAATGGGATAACATAGAACTCAGCATGGACAGTGGGCCGAAGGGCCTGTTTCCATGCTGTATCACTAAACTAAACTAAACTAAACTAAACTAAACTAAACTAAACTAATCTGAACTAAAATCTTGGTCCCGCTGGATAATAGACATGAAATTGATATTCAGTGCATGACGAACACTCACAGTATTTGATTCTCCTGCAGTGACTCAGCAGAAGATGTTACGGAACAATGTTATGACTATGTGCTCCTCGGTCATCAGTAGGGTCTGACTAACAAAGTTGCATCACTGTGTTAAGATCCATAGATTCTGCCAGAGAGAGTTGGAGAATTCCTGGCAAGCTCGGTGGAAGCCTCACGTTTACATTACGTGTTTAATTTCCATGTCTGAGTGTAAACACAGGAACTCACAGGCTGTGCTGCTCCAAGTCAATTTAATATCTTTTTTAGTTACAATTATACGGGACTATATCAAAATTCTTGTGATTATGGGAGAGAACTTCGAGGCATTGGTTTTTTATATAAGTTTTATGTATTTGGACGTTCTCCCCGTGACCACGTGGGTTTTCTCCGGGTGCTCTGGTTTCCTCCCACGCTCCAAAAATGCACAGGTTTGCAGGTTAATTGGCTTCAGTAAAATTGTAAATTGTCCCTAGTGTGTAGGATAGTGCTAGTGATCGCTGGTCTGCGCAGACTCTGTTGGCCGAAGGGCCTGTTTCCGCGCTGTATCTCTAAAGTCTAAAGGCTTTGATTCATTTACTAATCACCGGCTTCGACAGTGTAGGAAGGAACTGCAAATGCTGGTTTAAACGAAAGATAGACGCAAAAAGCAGCAGTAAAAGGCCTGTCCCACTTGGGAGACCTAATCCACGAGTTCTGGTGAGTTTACCCTCGACTCATACTCGCAGCATGGTCGACACGAGGTCGTAGGAGGTCTTCGTAACTCTCCTTCATGCTCGAGAGTGGCCTCCGCGTACTCGAGTCCTCAGCTAGGTCGTGGCGTTTTTTTCAATATGTTAAAAAATGCCCGCCTTGGAAAAAATCGATACTTTTTTTACTCGTAGGTTTAGTCGTAGTAGGTCGGCATGTTACTCGTAGGTAATCAAAGGTAGTCGAAGGTAGTCGTAGATAGTCTTCATCATAGTCGAAGGAGGTTGTCCACTATTCGGTGCCCAATTTTCCCGAAGTTAGTCGTAGCTAGTCGTAGCTAGTTGAAGCTGGTCTTCAACATATTCGAAGGAGGTCTTCAACATGTCATTTTTTCAAACTCTTCTAAACTCGCCAATTAGGTCGCCCAAGTGGGACAGCCCCTTTAAACAGTGGGTCAAGAGGGGTCCCGACCTGAAACATCACCTATTCTTTTCTCCAGAATGGCTGCCCGACCGGCTGAGTTACTCCAGCATTTTGTGACTATCTGCTGCAACAGAATGGGAATAGAATCATTACAGGTTGTCAGAATCAATTTGATACAATAACTTTTATTTTGTGCATTTATTACCTCTGTTAATGTCTTCATTCAGTCTGGAAAAGCTTTTTCTCACTGCAGCTTGGTAGAAGCAATTTATAAATGAACCCCTTACTACTACTTGACGGTTTCCTTCCACAATTGGCAGGCCATTAACATTTCCCCGCACAATTAAACCCACTCAAGATTGGATCCTGAGGGATGGACATTATTTTTATTTACGTCTGGATATGTCCTTCCCCATTTTGTGGTCAGTTACTCTCACCCTACCACGCACAGCGATAATTCATATGCTGAGAGAATGGAACGGCTGGGCTTGTACACTCTGGAATTTAGAAGGATGAGAAGGGATCTTATTGAAACATATCAGATTATTAAGGGTTTGGACACGCTAGAGGCAGGAAGCATGTGCCCGATGTTGGGGGAGTCCAGAACCAGGGGCCACAGTTTAAGAATAACGGGTAAGCCATTTAGAACGGAGACGAGGAAACACTTTTTCTCACAGAGAGTTGTGTCTGTGGAATTCTCTGCCTCAGAGGGCGGTGGAGGCCGGTTCTCTGGATGCTTTCAAGAGAGAGCTAGATAGGGCTCTTAAAGATAGCGGTCAGGGGATATGGGGAGAAGGCAGGAACGGGGTACTGATTGTGGATGATTAGCCATGGTCACATTGAATGGCGGTGCTGGCTCAAAGGGCCGAATGGCCTCCTGCACCTATTGTCTATTGTCTATTGATGTATTGGAACAACTTTCTGGTGAATCAAACACATATGTCCTCGTTCAACATTTGGAATAAATATATATTAATTCCAATCAATATTACGATGGTATGGTACTGTATTTGTCACATGTACCGAGTGAAATTCATTTTTGTATACAGTTCAGTACAAGTTTATACATAACCACTTAGATGCATGTTAGATAATCATCTGTGTTACAGTACAAGTGTATAGCAGTAGTGCAGCATACAGAGTCTAGGCACAAAATGGTGGAGTCAGCGGGACTGGCGGCATCTCTGGATGGAAGGAATGGGTGACGTTTCAGGTCGAGAGGGTCCCGTCCCGAAACGTCACTCATTCCTCCTCTCCAGAGATGCTGCCTGTCCCGCAGAGTTACTGCAGCATTCGGTGTCTATCTTCGGTGCAAACCAGTATCTGCAGTTTCTTCCCACACATTATACAGGGTCATTATACAGATTTGCGGCCATTTTCAAGTCCCAGTTGTTGTAAGTGCCGGGATCGTGACCTGATCTTGATGGCTCATTGTCCTGGCAACGTTGCAGGGTCGGCCTGGCCAAGCGTAGCCTTGGTGTCCTCCACCGCCGTAGGCCGCGTCCGGTCCACGTGCTCAGCCACTTGGAGCGGCATCCGGTCCAGCCGAGCCTCAGGATGCTGCAGGGCCTCCAGTGTCTATATAATCCCACAAACCCTAGGTAGTTTTAAAAAGAATCATCTGTACACAGCACAACCCTAGTCATTCACCCCTTGAAATCCTTTAACCAAACCACTGGTCGACATCACACAAGAACAAGAAATTTAGCCGAACATCTCAAATGGAAATGTTAATGGCAAACTACTCATTCTATAAAATTAATTATCATCATTGCCAATTGGAAAAATATATAATATGAGCGGCACAGTGGCGCAGCTGTTGCCTCACAGCGCCAGAGACCCAAGTTCGATCCTAACCTCAGGTGCTGTCTGTGTGGAGTTTGCACGTTCTCCCTGTGACCTCGTGGGCTTCCTCAGGGTGCATGAGTTTCCTCCCATGTCCCGAAACGTCACCCAATCTTTCTCTCCAGAGATGCTGCCTGTCCCGCTGAGTCACTCCAGCATTTTGTGTCTATTACTGTGTCACCATTCCTCGTTCCACACTTTCACGACCTAATTCACGACCTCTGCCGAGTTTGCCCTTGACTCATACGCGCAGCATGGCCGTCACAAGGTCGTAGGTATGTCATAGGTAGGTCGTGATGCTAGTCGTAGGTACTCGTGGCATCAAGTAGGTCGGGGCGTTTTCCTAGCCTGATGAAAAATGTCCACGAATAAAAAAGGTTGTGAATTAAGTCGTGAAAGTGGGACAGGCCCTTAAGTCTGCTTCTACCGCAATTGAGGCTAAACGTTGGTTGGCAAATGATCAATGGAAACAGTTGATTTTAATCTGGATGCTGAGCCATCTGGACCTAATTTCTGGGTCGGCTCTGGAAGAAAGGTGCAGCCCCTCGGACTCAGATCCACGCTGGTTCATTGCACAAGCCACTGTGTGTGACACAGTTTCTAAAATGATCTTGGTGTTATTTCCAAAAAACTTTGCAAGCTTCATTTTTCTTTGTCTACCTTAAAGGGCCTGTCCCACATGGTGATTATTTCGGCGACTGCCGGCATCATCGGCTGACGTTACAGGTAACCGATAAAGATCGCGGCGGTTACGCGCCGTGATGACGTATGACGCGCAGTGTTTCCTCAAGTGCCGCAACATTTATTTTGTCGCCGCTGGATATTGAAGTGTTCAAAATCTTTCGGCGACCCTGATACGTCAGTCAATGACGCCGGCAGTCGCCGAAAAAATCGGCAAGTGGGACAGGACCTTTACTGATCTGTACACTGTCAACGGCTCGATTGTAATCATGTCTCATCTTTCCGCCGACTGGTGTCGCATGCAGCTAAAGCTTTTCACTGTACCTCGGTACACGTGACAGTAAACTGAACTGAGTTGATTTGGTCTGGAGTGGCTCGGTGGCCACTCCAGACCAGTCTGGATCGAACCCAGGTCTCTGGCGCTGTGAGGCAGTAACTCTATCGCTGCACCAACGTGCCTCCTTGTTAAGGAGACAAAAAAAAAAATCACTGCAAATCCATGTGCCAATATAAAATCCTCTTAAACACCACTATCATATCTGACCACCAACACACCTGGCAGCGCATTCCAGGCACCCATCACCCTCTCTGTAAAGAAGGATGAGAGGAGATCTCATTGAAACATATAAGATTGTTAAGGGTTTGGACACGCTAGAGGCAGGAAACATGTTCCCGATGTTGGTGGAGTCCAGAACCAGGGACCACAGTTCAAGAATAAGGAGTAAGCCATTTAGAACGGAGACGAGGAAACACTTTTATTCACAGAGAGTGGTGAGTCTGTGGAATTCTCTGCCTCAGAGGGCGGTGGAGGCAGGTTCTCTGGATGCTTTCAAGGGCTCTTAAAAATAGCGGAGTCAGGGGATTATGGGGAGAAGGCAGGAACGGGGTACTGATTGGGGATGATCAGCCATGATCACATTGAATGGCGGTGCTGGCTCGAAGGGCCGAATGGCCTACTCCTGAACCTATTGTTTATTGTATATTGTATATTGAACCTTGCCCCGCTCGTCTCTTTTGAGTAGGTACAGGGCCTGTCCCACTTGCTGATTTTTTCGCCGACTGCCGGCGTCATATCAGTTTCGCCAAAAGATTGTGAACATTTCAAAATCCAGGGGCGACAAAAAAATGTTGCGACACTTGAAAAAAAGCAGCGCGTCAAACGCCATCACGCCGCATCACGTTGCGAATTTTTCGGTGACATGATACGTCAGTCAATTATGCGGCTAGTCGCCGAAAAAATCGCCGAGTGGGACAGGCCCTTCAGCATCTTCACAGTGATGCTATATATGGCTCCAAGGTGTATAGGAAGGAACTGCAAATGCTGGCTTAAACCCGAAGAGAGGCAGGAAAAGCTGGGACAGGCAGCATCTCTGGAGAAAACGGAATGGGTGAAGAAGGGTCTCGACCCGAAACGTCACCTATTCCCTTTTCTCCAGAGATGCTGTCTGACCCACTGAGTTACTCCAGCTTTTTTGTGTCTATCTATAGTTCCAAGACGATAGCATCAAAATATCAGTGGGTGGTAAATAGTTCCATATCAGCTGCTTCCTGTCAGAGGAGATCGCACTGTAATTATATGGTTTCCTTTCAAATGTCCAGTGGATAATCGGAATTGATTTACCATGTACAGAAGAAAAACTGCTGGAAGACATGCAAGATTTTCCCATGTGATAAGGTTGCCCGGTAAACATCAGCCTCACTGATCTCTCTGTTCTGAAATCCAATCAGGCAATGTTTTATTAAATTAACTAATTTCAGCTAATGTCATTCAGACGATTTAACAAAACTTAATCTGACATTTATATTTTGCTGGAAGGAAAGTGTTCATTTGATATTTTGTCCGTAAATGGTTATGATATGAAGTGTGTTATGATATGACCAAGATTGACAATCACTCGCTAAACTCGTTTTCTCAAATCATTTGTGTTTAAAGAGCAGATTTTGAAATGACTTCACACCTATCTATTAAGCAAAGACGTTCCCTTAATCAAGATACAATAAACCCTAGTTGTAATGAATCACAATCACAATCACAATAATACTTTATTAGCCAAGTATGTTTTGCAACATACGAGGAATTTCATTTGCCGAGTCAGTCATACAAATAAAAAGCAACGGAACACACAAAACACATTTTAACATAAACATCCATCACAGTGCCTCCTCCGCACTCCTCACAGATGGAAGGCGAAATAAAGTTCAATCTCTTCCCATTGCTCTCCCGCGGTCGAGGGCCTTGAGCCGTCCATTGACGGGATTATCTTGACTGCCGTAGCCGGTGGCGGGCCCTCCGCGTCGGGTCGATCGGTTCCTGTATCGGGGGGGATGTCAGTTCTCCCGCGCCGGAAGATCGAACCCCGCGTCGGGGCTGGTCGAACCTTCCGTGACGTTGGAGCTCCCGACATCCACGGCCTCTCCCGAGACTGCGAGCTCCCGATGTAAAGTCCGCAGGCCGCGGTTGGAGCGATGTAAGTCCACGCCCCGCCGTGGGGCCCAAGGTCAGCCCGAGGAGGCCTCCAGCTCCATCGGTGGTAGGCTGCAGAGCGACCGGTGATTGCAACCCGAAAAGTAATCGAATCTCCGGCAAGGTAAAAAACGGAGAAAAAAGTTTCCCCCTCCCCCCCCCTCCCCCCATATAAAACAAACCGGAGAACATTTTCACAAACTTTTAGCACACACTAAAAATTTAAAAAAAGACGAAAAAGCAAACAGACTGTTTTTTTCATATAATCAAAAAATGTATTCAATTATTAAAAAATAATATTTACACTACAATAAAACAAACCAGAACCCACCACCATATTACAACACAAACAAATACCCTAAATAAACTACTATACAACTATGTTACAATCCTTATTGAGGGTGCATTCAACCCCCTGCGGTGCCCAGCGGTCCCGCAAATCCCCCAGGGTGAAAGCTGCAAAGCTACAAGATCTCAATACAGCAACACAGGTGGTGGCGGGTTAGAAACAGATAGATAAACATGCAAACAAATATTCTATTCAATGTTAAGCCAATCTTCATTAGCAGTTCATAAGTCATAGGAGCAAATTAGGCCATTCGGCCCATCAAGTCTATTCCGCCTTTCAATCATGTCTGATCTACCATTCCTTCTCAATCCCATTCTCCTGCCTTCTCTCCATAACCCCCGACACCTGTACCAATCAAGAATCTGTCAATCTCCACCTTAAAAAATATCCACTGGCTTGACCTCCACAGCCGTCTGTGGCAATGAATTCCACAGATTCAAGAGGTTCCTCCTCATCTTCAGAGAGTGGTGAATCTCTGGAACTCTCTGCCACAGAAGGTAGTTGAGGCCAGTTCATTGGCTATATTTAAGAGGGAGTTGGATGTGGCCCTTGTGGCTAAAGGGATCAGGGGGTATGGAGAGAAGGCAGGTACAGGATACTGAGTAGGATGATCAGCCATGATCATATTGAATGGCGGTGCAGGCTCGAAGGGCCGAATGGCCTACTCCTGCACCTATTTTCTATGTTTCTATGTTTTCTTTCTAAAGGTACTTCCTTTTATTCTGAGGCTGTGGCCTGTGGACCTGGACTCTCCCACTAGTGGAAACATCCTTTCCGCATCCACTCTGTGCAGGGCCCTATATATTTTGTGCAGAGTTGCGTGAATGAATTTCATATTCTCCCTTGGCTTAAGTACAGAAACTCAATATGTTTCACGCAGCAAGATGGGCCAACTGAGCCCAGGCCAAGCTGGGAAAGTCTTGATCCTTGATAACACCGAGCAATGTTGCTTACTGGACCATGTTTTGTTGCTTCCAAATTGTTTTAGTTGTCATGACGACATCTTAAACAGCACTGAGACCTGGGCAAAGGTTTGTGTCGAACACAAAAACTAATGACTTAGTCGGCGTGATACGGAAACACACGCGTATAAATCAATATTTTATCCAAATTATAGAGGCAACCAACTGAGGGGAAAACTAAACTAACTGAATGACTAAATTATGAATTAGTTTATCTATTCCACAGGTTGTTTCATGATTACGTTAATGAGGACAACATTGAACGCACTGGCTCATACTGATTATCTTGCATAATTCATCAGAACAAACGAGATATGGGTGCCAGAAAGAAGCAGACGGTAGAGCCGCTTCCTCACAGCGCCAGAGACCCGGGGGTTCGATCCTGACCTCGGGTGCTGCCCGTGCGGAGTTTGCACGTTCTCCCTGTGACCGCCTGGGTTTTCCTGTCCCGGGTTCTCCCGCTCCCTCCCACACTCCGAAGACGTGCGAGTTTGCAGCTTAACTGGCTCCTGTGAATCGTCCCTGGATCGAGACCTCTCTTCAGACTGAGAGTCAGGGGAGAGGGAGTCTAGAGATATGGAGGGGTAAGGTGTGAAAACGACAGATCAAAGCAGACGATGCTCAGGAAATGTAGGAACGGTTCATTGTCAGCTGAGAGAAAGGTGGCAAGGAGGTAAACAATCAGTAAAATTAATCAGAAGGGCGGTGAAACTGGCCGGAGAACTCGGGTGGGGGAGGGACGGAGAGAGGGAATGCAAGGGTCTCAGTCTGTAGAAGGGTCACCATTTCCTTTCCAGAGATGCTGCCTGACCCGCTGAGTTACTCCAACATTTTGTGTCTATCTTCGGTGTAAATCATCTTCTGCAGTTCCTTCCTGCACAAGAGCTGCTAAGAACAGATTCAGAATACTGCAGAGAGAAGGAAAGCCGAGCAACATCACTTATTTACCATCTCACAACCTCTAATGATTATCCTTGTTATTCGGCATTTCTGGACTGGTAAGATCTTGACGTTCATTTTCAATACTAAGTAATGAAAGTAGCACTTATCTTCAGTGTAAACCAGCATCTGCAGTTCCTTCCTACACAAGGGTCACAGTTAACAAAAGATCATGAGTGATAGGAACAGAATTAGGCCATTCGGCCCATCAAGTCTACTCCGCCATTCAATCGTGGCTGTTCTATCTCTCCCTCCTATCCCCATTCTCCTGCCTTCTCCCCATAGCCTCTGACACCCGCACTAATCAAGACACTGCTGTCTGAAGAAGGGTCTCTACCCAAAACGTCACCCATCCCTTCTCTCCAGAGATGCTGCCTATCCCGCTGAGTTACTCCAGCTTTTTGCGTCCATCTTCGGTTTAAACCAGCATCTGTAGTACTTCCCTACACAAGACAGTGTTGCTGCCCTAAGCTGGTTATAATCCCCCGGCAACTTTACTCTGCGTCCATCTGGCCTTTGTGTGTGTCCGTGACCACCAGCGCTGCGTCCGTCTGGCCACCCTCACCGCCTTCCGTCACCGACCCAGCTATCAGCCAGCCTCCGGATGGCCTTCTGCTCCTCCTCTGCTGCCCCCTGCTGCTGCCGTTGGCCACGGGCTCTAACGCTGCTGCCTCTTGGCTTCCCTCTGCCTCCTGCCCACACAGTGGGCAGCCCAGATCACTTCTGCTCTCACTCATCCGCCCCGCTTTCCTCTCTCTCTCTCTCTCTCTCTCCTCCCTGGCCTCCCTCCAGCAGCATCTCTGCCGTCCCCCTAGATCTCCAAATACTGCCACCAATGTCCCCCACAAAGACACTTTGCTTCTCTTGCTGTGTCCCCCCCTCACTCCGCTGACAACTAGTTTTCCAGTCTGAAGAAAGGTCATAGCCTAGTCATCTTCAATAGAGATGCTGCCTGGGTTACTCCAGCACTTTGTGTCTTTTTTGTTTTGCTAAAACCAACATCTGCGGTTCCTCGTGTTCCTCCTACAGGGACAGTTTGGGCAGGCTAGGACTTTATTTCTTGGAGTGCAGGAGGCTGAGGGGTGATCTTATAGAAGGAACTGTGTGTAAGAAGGAACTGCAGATGCTGGTTTAAACCGAAGACAGACACAAAAAGCTGGAGTGACCCAGCGGGACAGGCAGCATCTCTGGAGAGAAAGAATGGGTGGCGTGTTTCGGGTCGAAGGGTCTCGACCCATTCCTTCTCTCCAGAGATGCTGCCTGAGCCGCTGAGTTACTCCAGCTTTTTGTGTCTGTCTAAAATCATGAGGGGAATAGACAGGGTGAATTTTACTCTGAGTAGTAGAAACTGAGCACGTAGGTTTAAGGTGAGAGGAGAAAGATTTAACAGCAACCAGGAGCGCAGACTGAGAGTGCAGTTTGGAGCGACATTGTTTAAGTGGAAAAGGTTTTGTACATGACCATCTAACCTGAAGCTGTGTCAGTTTTTCCCAAGGTATACAAAAATGCTGGAGAAACTCAGCGGGTGCAGCAGCATCTATGGAGCGAAGGAAATAGGCAACGTTTCGGGACGAAACCCGAAGGGTTTCGACCCGAAACGTTGCCTATTTCCTTAGGTCTGAAGAAGGGTTTCGTCCCGAAACATTGCCTATTTCCTTCGCTCCATAGATGCTGCTGCACCCGCTGAGTTTCTCCAGCATTTTTGTGTACCTTCCATTTTCCAGCATCTGCAGTTCCTTCTTAAACATAAAGTTTTTCCCAAGACAGGTTCTGAAGTGCTAAAAGTTATGTTTTGAATGAATGAATGAATGAATGAATGAATGAATGAATGAATGAATGAATGAATGAATGAATGAATACGTTTATTGTCATTGCACAATACTGTGCAACGAAATTCCATTACATCTCCTCCGGTTAAAAAAAATACAAACACGACAACCATTAACACATATGTACACTTATTAGTAAAAAATAAATAGGTATTTTAAAAGAATTTAAAAGAATTTAAAAGAATTGGTGATTTACTAGCATATGAAATACTTCTTCCAGATAACATTCTGTAAAGGGTAATGGGTTTCTGCTTATAAAGTTATAACAACATTAGAAGACATTTGGATAGGCCTTCTTCATCTTATCGAGTCCACACACAAGATTAGAAAATGCCCAGCCAGAGCTGAACACACTTGTCCGCGTCTGCACACAATGGTGTCTGTCTTGTCGCTTCTTGTGCGTGGTGGCGGAAAGATTGGTGGAAACAGTGAACGCTCTTTCCTTCACCCCCATTTGGATGGGTACATGGATAGGAATAATTTTAGTGGGATATGGACCAAACGTGGGCAGGTGGGACTAGTGTATGCATGGTAGACAAAAGGATTTCCCCTCTATCCTTAAGCTGTGACCCCTTGTCCTGGAAGTCCAGGACAAGGGGTCACAGCTTAAGGATAAGGGGGAAATCCTTTAGGACCGAGATGAGAAAAACATTTTTCACGCAGAGAGTGGTGAATCTCTGGAACTCTCTGCCACAGAAGGTAGTTGAGGCCAGTTCATTGGCTATATTTAAGAGGGAGTTAGATGTGGCCCTTGTGGCTAAAGGGATCAGGGGGTATGGAGAGAAGGCAGGTACGGGATACTGAGTTGGATGATCAGCCATGATCATATTGAATGGCGGTGCAGGCTCGAAGGGCCGAATGGCCTACTCCTGCATCTATGTTCTATGTTTCTAAAAGTGCTGGAGTAACTCAGCGGGTGCAGCAGCATCTATGGAGCGAAGGAAATGGGCAACGTTTCGGGCCGAAACCCTTCTTCAGCATGTTAGTCGGCATGGGCGAGTTGGGCCGAAGGGCCTGTTTCCACGCTGTATGATTCCATAACTCTAAAATGTTTAGGTGACGTTTCAGGTCACATACCCTTGAAAATAGACTTCTTTGACAATGCAGTGCTTTCTGTTTAATCTTGGATCGATGATATACTTTTATTGGTTTATATATCCCAATACCTTTTTTTATTAATGATATGAAAAATGTTCATACCAGTGCCACTAAGATTTGTGCTTCAAAATAATTTATCCTGCCAACATACCGATCGGCGGACGTGGTGATATTTAGTCTCTTCCACAAAAAAAACCCTTTAAGAATGTGAAGAAATGTTCTCTCTGCAGTCGTTCTGTTTTCCATATAATTCCTATCCCGAGAACAGTGTTCCCAGAGTTTTGTGATCAAAGAGGGCAGTGTACTCAGTGACGATGTCTAGCAGCGGAATCTGAAAACAAGTGTAATTAGTTCCGTCCCGGCCACCACTTTTATCAGGGCCTCGTTCGATCTTCAAAGGAGGATCATCCGTCCTCTGCAGAAATCTTTCAAACATATTTTCCACCTAGCCGCTTATGTGCTACTTAAGGCCGGGTGGAAATATTAAAGTGCTGGCCAAAGATGCTGGCAGCTCAGATGGAAGTCTCACAACGACCTCCTCTTACGGCTAAGTCTAGCTATTATCTCACAAGGCCCCTGGGCTATCTAGTACTTAGCGCAGAGCCGACTCAACGGCTACCAACTATCCCGCGTGGTCTACGGGGTCTGGCTCGACGCTCTGGTGCTATTTTCCTTTCAGATCAATGAGAATTAATCTTTAATTTAATGAGATTTTGTCTCTGGGATTGAAAAAAAAGATAATGAAGAACGGCGGCTCTCCATTGGTAGACTTGCTGGAGATTCGTCAAAGGGAGGTCTGGTTAATAATTAAAGATGACAATTTGGAGGATGATATTTTCGATGTGATGAAAATGTGGCCCGTTACTAGAATTGCCCAGAGGCTGACAGGAAACAATACACATAATTGAGCTTGTGGGAAGTGGTGGTGGTGGTGGTGGTACTGGCAGTGGGAGGATGGGGGGAGGGACTGGTGCTTAGTTTAGTTTAGAGACACAGCGCAATGACAGGCCCTTCGGCCCACTGACTCCGTGCCGACCAACAATCCACACTCATTTACACCACCCTGCACACAGTAGGGACAATTTTACATTTACACCAAGCCAATTAACATACGAATCTGCACGTCTTTGGAGTGTGGGAGGAAACCGAAAGTCTTGGAGAAAACTCACGAGCAGAACCTACAGACAGCACCCGTAGTCAGGATCGAACCCGGGTCTCTGGCGCTGTGAGGCAATAGCTCGACTGTTGCGCCATCCCTTAGTTCCATTGGGGGATGGGGGCGGCCTGAAACACTGGCGATATCTCCCTTGAATTCTGCCACTTGCACAATGCCCTCGTTCAGGACTTTTAATAATGGGAGCAGATGGGGAACGAGGCCGGTGGGAGAGGAGAGGGAACCGGGGTCTGGCCCACCGCGCCCTCGAGGTCGGCCACGGGGAACAAGGGTGGACGGGCGAGGAGAGGGTGGTGGGTTCGCCGGTCGATCCGCACGTCCAAGGGAAGGCGACGGCTGGAGGCCTCGCCGCAGCCTGGAACTCGCCTGGAGCGGGCATCGCCCATAACACCTAGAGTGTGGACTGGACTCTGAAAATAGCGCCAAAACATGGCGCCTCTTGCACGCGGGATCAGGAGACTATTCCTGTACACTTTGCTAATCGAGGATGTGTTCAGGAATGGCTATAATTAATAATTTTACCGTGCGTTTACACATGTGACAACAAAAAGCGCCATTGATCCATCATCGGTGCTTCGATGTTACAGGTAATAATTAACACGTCAATCGGTTCTTTGCAAACAGTCACAAAAGGGTTAAGTTAGACATTTGAGAAAATATAGCAGTGAGGAGCTCTTTAGTACTTGCTATGCACCAGCACTGTGGTGTTTGCGGAGCCAGAGTGATATAATGCCCCATTTATTTCACCGCCTTGTTTTCAGTGGTGAGATTAGCATCAGTGGACTCTACAGCAAATACAGAGCAATCAGAACTGCCAGCCCTTTCTATTTGGAAGAGTTTCCATTCATGTTTCTGGCTGCTGTGTGCTGTTGGCAGTGACTAAAGCACTGGCACTAGTCAGCGGTGTCACCTCAGCTCAATCCGTGGACTTTATCCCAATTACTGGGCCTACGCTGAAGATCCCATAACTAATCCTAATTAGGATTTTAAAAGTGCAGGAAGGCACTCCAGATGCAGGTTTAAACCGAAGATGGACACAAAATGCTGGAGTAACTCAGCGGGACAGGCAGCATCTCTGGGTAGAAGGAATGAGTGACATTTCATAAGGTCATAAGGAATAAGAGTAGAATTAGGCCATTCGGCCCATCTAGTCTACTCCGCCATTCAATCATGGCTGATCTATCTCTCCCTCCTCACCCCATTCTCCTGCCTTCTCCCCATAACCTCTGACACTTGTACTAATCAAGAATCTATCTAACTCTGCCTTAAAAATATCCACTAACTTGGCTTCCACAGCCTTCTGTGGCAAAGAATTCCCCAAATTCACCACCCTCTGACAAAATTAATTTACATACATAAATACATAGACAATAGGTTCAGGAGTAGGCCATTCGGCCCTTCGAGCCAGCACCGCCATTCAATGTGATCATGGCTGATCATCCCCAATCAGTACCCCGTTCCTGCCTTCTCCCCATACCCCTTGATTCCGCTAGCCCTAAGAGCTCTATCTCCTGTTACTCTCTTTTGAATGCATCTAGTGAATCAGTATCCACTGCCTTCTGAGGCAGAGAATTCCACCGATCCACAACTCTCTGTGTGAAAACGTTTTTCCTCATCTCAGTTCTAAATGGCCTGCCCCTTATTCTTAAACTGTGGCCCCTGTTTCTGGACTCCCCCAACATCGGGAACATATTTCCTGCATCTAGTGTGTCCAATCTCTTAATAATTTTATATGTTTCTATAAGATCCCCTCGCATCCTTCTAAATTCCAGTGAATACAAGCCCAGTCACTCCATTCTTTCATCATATGACAGTCCCACCATTCCGGGAATTAACCTCGTGAACCTACGCTGCACTCCCTCAATAGCAAGAATTAAGAGACCAAAACTGCACACAATACTCCAGGTGTGGTCTCACCAGGTCCCTGTACAACTGCAGTGGGATCTGTTTGCTCCAATACTCAACTCCTTCTTAAAAGAACGTCCTTTCATTCTGTGGCTATGGCCTGTCGTCCTAGACTCTTCCACTAATGGAAGAGTTTTGGGTCGAGAAGAAAGGGTCTGAAGAAAGGTCGTGACCCAAAATGTCACCCATTCCTTCTCTCCAGAGATGCTGCCTGACCCGCTGAGTTTAGTTTAGTTACTCCGGCTTTTTGTGTCTATCTTAGTTTTTAAAAAGAACAGGTTTGTCCCTCAAGAGTCAATGTTAGGCAAACTTTGTTATGGTTTTAAATGTAATGGAAAGGTATTTGGCTCGGACAACCTTACACTGTTAGTTAAAATATAAAAACATTGAATTTAACTACTTACTACCCAAATGAAATGACAGGTTATATTGAGGTAAAAATTCGCAGCAAATTACTAACTAGTCTGAATCCTCCCAGTATTTTAATGTAAGATTCTGTTACTAAATAAAGTCAGAATAATTTTTCAATTCTTGCTAATACAGCTCACACAAGGCCAGTCACCCTATGTTGGTTAGAACGCAACAAAAGCTTTTCACTTTACATGTGGCAATAAACTAAACTGAACTGACTGATGAATGAACAGGTTCAAATCACACTGTTCCCCATTTCTGGTGTTTGATCTTTAGACTTTAGAGGTACAGTGGGGGAACAGGCCATGCCGACCAGCATTCACCCTGTGCAGTAACACCATCCTATACACTAGAGACAATTTACAATTTTACAGAAGCCAATTAACCTACAAACCTGTGCGTTTTTGGAGTGTGTCGGATAGTGCGAGTGTACAGGTAATCACTGGTCAGCGTGGACTCGCTGGGCCCGTTTCTACGCTGTATCTCTGAAGTCTATAAAAGGCAAAAAGGCTAACATGGATGTAGTGGGCCGAAGGGCCTGTTTCCGTTCTATCCAACTCTATGAATCTAGTAGCTGAATAAAAATCCCTTCAGCATTCAGCACTGTTTATCCATGTTTTACCAGTTTAACAACAACACTCTAATTCTTTCCTTGTTCATTACCGGTGCATTATGATCATTTTAATATCTATATGAATACTTAGAATCTGCCAGGCTTAACATCAAAGATAAAGATGAATTGTTTGCCACATAATGTTGAACAGGGAAATTTGGTCTTTGGTTTCCATAGTCTTTTTAATGATTCCAGATTGTTCAAACTGTTTAGACCACTGTTAATACCAAAGCTTTGAGCTGAATGCAAATGCATAAGATGCTTATTATCCTGTTTGTTTGATCATTGACATTTCTTTTAGATGACTTCCATTTTGCATTGTTGGCCTCTGTCTATGTCCTTGATCTGTTTGGGACCATGACTGGCTGTGGGATGCTTGGCAGAAAGATTGAGGTTAAATGAAGAAGATATTCTCTGGTTTAACAATGTCAAAGCCTGTCCTTACTTGGGCAAGCAGCAACTTCATCCAAAGATCCTCTGTGATCGGCATAGCTGGAGTTTGAATTGAATTGAATTGAAGCCTGTAAAACCACTGGTTCCGTCAGCTGACATTCCTCTTCTAATGGAAAGCAGAAAGATGCCTCTTTATCACCACTCAATGAAAGACACTTAACGACGATGTGGGAATATGTGGTTTCATTTCCGTGATTTCTGAAAATGCGGTTTTATGAGGAACCTTTTGAGAGAAAATAAATAAATATATATATTTTTAGTTTAGTTTAGAGATACAGCACGGAAACAGGCCCTTCGGCCCATCGGCTCTGCACCGACCAGCGAACCCCGCATATTAACATTATCCTACACACACTAGGGACAATTTTTACATTTACCAAGCCAATTTACCTACATACCTGTACGTCTTTGGAGTGTGAGAGGGAACACGCGGTGTCCACAGGGACTTTGGAGGCCTTCCGTGGACGCTGGTCGTCGCGGGGGTTTGAGTGTTTTGTTGATAAATTTGGAGGTATATTAATTTGATGATCGTTTTATTTGTAAAACTGTCAACATAGGCAGTCTTTGATTGTGCTATTTTGTATATTTATGTTATTTTTTTTGAATAAAAGTATTTGTATAGTAAAAAAAATGCGGGTAAAAAGGGATCGTTGTATGTTGGTACAACAGGCAGCATGGACAGAGTGGGCCGAAGGGCCTGATTCTGTGCTGTACGATTCTGGCTTGAAGGAAGGTCAAGTTAAAGTTCATTGATACAGTTAGCAAGCTTGCTCAAAAAGTAAAAATCAACAGGGATTCGTTCCACTAAAATGAATATCTGTGAATTGAGCTTCCTGTGAAGCGAGGTGTGTATAAATTTGGGAGTTTCACTTCCTGTGAATATGATTGCTCCGTCTGTGTTTTCTTTCCAAACACTCTTGTACAATGGAATAAAATAATGTGTGTTTTGGAGGAAAAGGGGGTTTGAACTCAATAATATTCCATTCCCAGAAGCTATTGCCTTATAATAACATTACTAATACGACCCATAGAAAAATAAAAAGTTTAAAGTTCCATAACTTTATGCTTTAACTCTTTGTAACGTGAAGAATAGATACAGCATTCAGCAGTTTTGCTGATAACCTCCAGGGTTTTTGATCTATAAAATTATGTTTTTTTTATTTTACAAGATTGTAACCTATTTGTCTTTCTGAAGCTTTGAAACAATTGCATTTCTATTGTATGGTTTAGTTTAATTTAGTTTTGTTTCATTTAAAAAATATTTTCACGTGTACTGAGGTACAATGAAAAGCTTTTTTATTGCGTGCTAACCAGTCAGCGGAAAGACTAGACGTGATTCCAATCGAGCCGCCCACAGTGTACAGATACAGGATGAAGGGAATAACGTTTAGTGCAAGATAAAGTCCGATTAAAGATACTCCGAGGGTCTCCTATGAGGTAGACGGGGGATCAGGACCTCTGTCTAGTTGGTGAGAGGACGGTTCAGTTGCCTGATAACAGCTGGGAAGAAGCGGCCCCTGAATCTGGAGGATGTGAGTTTTCACACTTCTGTACCTCTTGCCTGATGTGAGAGGGAAGAAGAGGGAGTGACCAGGGTGAGACTTGTCCTTGATTATACTGGTGGCCTTGCTGAGGCAGCGTGAAGTGTAGATGTGTACATATTTTATTAACTCAGATTGCATCGTGTTCGGTACGGACGTTGTGAGCCAAATGGCCTTTTGCTGTTCTGTGTTCCATTGTTCTGACGTGCTTTCCTGAATTGGTTAGTTGTCCAAGCCACTTCCATTTGAGCAATTGAGTGGTTCTTGATATATGACAATGAAATGTCGGAAACATGTGCAGCCAATTCACACGCAGCAAACTCCCAGCACAAACACACGCACACACGCGTGATTTAAATCTGCTACATGTGTGAATGGCAGGGATCGATGGCTAAATAGTACCCAGGACGTCACAAATAACATCTCAGCGCTTCATTAACAACATGGCATCCGACACAAAAAGCTGTAACTCAGCGGGACAGGCAGCATCTCTGGACAAAAGGAATGGGTGATGTTTCGGGTCGAGATCCTCCTTCAGATTGAGAGTCAGGGGAAAGGGAAACGAGAGATATGGATGCTGAAGTATAGAGATACAGAACAAATGAATGATAATGCAAAATAGTAACAATGATAAAGGAAACAGGCCATTGTCAGCTGTGGTGATAACGAGTTATACAGACAATTGGACTCAACAAGACGACTTTGAACCCAGTACAATGACTTGGGTGGGGGAGTGTCGGAGAGAGAGGGGATGCCAGGGTTGCTTGAAGTTAGAGTAATCAATATTCATACTGCTGGGTTGTAAGCTGCCCAATCGGAATATGAGGTGCTGTTCCTCCAATTTGCTTTTGGCCGCAACACAGGATCTATTAGCTCCGGCTGCAGTTCAAGTTCAAGTTCAAGTGAGTTTATTGTCGTGTGTCCCTGATAGGACAATGAAATCCTTGCTTTGCTTCAGCCCACAGAACATAGTAGGCAATTACTACAAAACAGATCAATGTGTCCATATACTATAATATAAATATATACACACATGAATAAATAAAATGATAAAGTGCAAATAACAGATGATTGTTTATTAATAATCAAAGTTTTGTCCGAGCCAGGTTTAATAGCCTGATGCCTGTGGGGAAGTAGCTATTCCTGAACCTGGTTGTTGCAGTCTTCAGGCTCCTGTACCTTCTACCTGAAGGTAGCAGGGAGATGAGTATGTGGCCAGGATGGTGTGGGTCTTTGATGATACTTCCAGCCTGCGATAAATCCCCTCGATGGAAGGGAGGTCAGAACCGATGATGGACTGCGCAAGAGAAGAGCATGCAGTAAGATGCTGCAATAAAAACAGTTACTTGCAAAACGTACCCTGTGATTACCTTATAGAAAATGAATACTTCAATGACTCAAACTCAGCCGTTGTACTGCTGTTTAGGGCAAAATGTGCTTGCGTTGAATACAAGCCAAGAAGAGCATGTGTGAAGCATTTGGAGAAGTATGTAGAATGTTATTTTTGGAAAGGGAGGCGCTCATTTTGAAGATTTCAAATCGGCGTTGTGAATGTATTGAAACCTTGTTATCCTCCGAGTGAAGCAGACAGGCAAGTCTCCGATGCTTTCATGAGCTCGTGGGGTCTGGGGTTGTTTTTCATGCGTGTGGACACTCATAGACCACCCAACCCTCTAAAAGAAAGCGATCTAGGAATTCCAACGGGCGGTGTGAGATTTTGCGCGCTGTGAATTTGATCTAAAACCTAATTGCGAAATTCCGTGCACACATTAAGCCGTCACTGAATGTTTAAGAAGGAACTGCAGATGCTGGAAAATCGAAGGGGGACAAAAATGCTGGAGAAACTCAGCGGGTGCAGCAGCATCTATGGAGCGAAGGAAATAGGCAACGTTTCGGGCCGAAACCCTTCTGGGTTTCGCCCCGAAACGTTGCCTATTTCCTTCAGGGTTTCGGCCTGAAACGTTGCCTATTTCCTTCGCTCCATAGATGCTGCTGCACCCGCTGAGTTTCTCCAGCACTTTTGTCTAAGCCGTCACTGAAAACCATTCAATGGCTGGCATCTAAGAAGATAGACACGAAATGCTGGAGTAACTCAGCGGGACGGGCAGCATCTCTGGAGAGAAGGAATAGGTGACGTTTGGGGTCGAGACCCTTGTTCAGACTCCAGCATTTTGTGACTACCTTCGATTTAAACCAACATCTGCAGTTCTTTCCTACACATTTTGTCTGCTCTCCTCTTAGAGTTGGAAACTACTGGGCAATTTTAACTGACACCTATTGGATTGCAACACATGCTTGATGTCAGTTGTGGAATTAGCTAGCAGGAGGGGGTCATTTGCCACAGACATGGCCCTTGATTAAGGGCGGCACGGTGGCGCAGCGGTAGAGTTGCTGCCTCACAGCGCCAGAGACCCGGGTTCGAACCTGACTATGGGTGCTGTCTGTACGGAGGTTGTACGTTCTCCCCGTGACTGCGTGGGTTTTCTCCGGGTGCTCCGGTTTCCTCCCGCACTTCAGGTTTGTAGGTTAATTGGCTTTGGTAAAATTGTAAATTGTCCCTAGTGTGAAGGATAGTGTTAGTGTTAGCGGATCACCTGTTGGTGCGGACTCAGTGGGCCGAAGGACCCTTTTCTCTAAAGTCTCTAAAGTCTAAAATAAAGATAAAGTAAAGATAACATGTGCATGTCATACACACAGAGTTAGCACCTGCTTCTTCATTACAGATCCATCCATGCCGTCACTTCCAGAGAGGCTGGCTCTGTCTCCTCCAGAATCAAAACTATTTACCCGATATCTGACTAGGATGGATCCCGTGTCCAAGTGCAACTGAAAGACTTTGTCACCGTTGCCCACAAGAGTTTTATTCAACTTAAGTTTCCATCAATCAACTAGTAGAGCTGACGCCTCGCGGTGCCGGAGACTCGGGTTCGTCCTGACCTCAGCTGCTGTCCATGTGGAGTTTGCACGTTCTCCCTGTAGCCGTATGACTTTCCTTCGGGTGCTCCGATTTCCTCCCACATCCCAAAGACGTGCGGGTTTGTAGATTAATTGGCCCTACCCCTAGTGTGTAAGGAGTGGATGGGAAAGTGGGATGAAAGTGTGAATGGGCGATCGCTGGTCGGCGTAGACTCGGTGGGCCATAGGTGCCAAGTTCCATGCAGTATCTCTAAACTACACTAAACTAAATTAAAATTGCTCTGTTCAACTTCAAAACAATCTCCAAACTAAACCAAATAACGTGTTAAAACTCTCATGGGCAAGCAAACAAGCTGAACCAATTTACCCTGAAGGAGAAGGCTAAAAATAAGCAGGGGTTTAAAAAAAAAATATGTAGTAGGTTGAAAGACACAGCTGTTTCCATTTGTGGGGGAGAGAGTCTAAAACCAGCAGCTATAAACGTGACATACCCAGTAACACATTCAATAAGGAGCTGAAGAGAAGGGTTTTAAATGTGGAACCTGTTAAAGAAGGAAGTGGTTAAAACAGATGGAGATGCTTGAAGACAAAGGCAGATGAGTGTGGAGGATAGGACGGAGGATTGTGTTGATGTGGTTAGATGACCACAGACCAGCTGGGAGACATGGCCCATTTTTCTGTAGTGTAAATGCCATGTAAGGGACCTGTTTTAACAGAGAACGGTACAACGCAGGAACAGGCCCCTCTGCCCACAATGCCCTTGACAAACATGGTGCCAAGTTGAACTAATCTCCTCTGCCTGCTCGTGATCCATACCCCCACTGGCTCGATCAATAAAACCCTTCAACCCCACTATCTAATCTGTCTCCACCACAACCCCTGGCAGCGCGTTCCAGGCACCGACAACTCACTATGTAAAAAATAACGTACCCCGCACATCTCCTGTCAACATTGGCCCTCTCACCGTAAAGCTGTGTCCTCTTGTCATTGACATTTCCACCCTGGGGGAAAAGGTTCTGACAGTCCACCTCATCTTTAGACTTTACTTTAGAGATATAGCGAGGAAACCAGGGCCACCAAGCCCGCGCCGACCAGCGACCCCCGCACACGAGCATTATCCTACACGACTTACAATTTGCAGAAGCTAATGAACCTACAAACCTGTATGTCTTTGGAATGTGGGAGGGAACCGGAGCACCCGGAGAAAACCCACGTGGTCACGGGGAGAACGTACACATTCTGTACAGACAGCACCGTAGTCAGGATCGAATCCCACTGTAAGGCAGCAACTCTACCGCTGCACCACTGTGCCATCCTGAGTTATCTCAAAATAATACATCACTCTCAAATTGTCATCTCTTATCTCTTGAGCCACTCATTAAATACTTCTTTTGGAATGTTTGATTCTTGTTTGGGGGACTATCGTTAGTGCTGATGTGACTCCTTCAACAATCAAAGCAAACACTCAGGAAGTCACGAAACAGAACTATGCATATTTTATTTTTTAAGTACGTTTTCTAAATACCGGCCATTTTCTGGTAACAAAAGACAAATATCGTGCAAAAATCTGAAGAAGGGTTCCGACCCGAAACGTCACCTATTCTTCTTGTCCAGAGATGCTGCCTGACCCGCTGTTACTCCACCATTTTGTGTCTATATTCAGTATAAACCTGCAGTTTCTTCCTGCACAAATACTGCTCCAACTGTCTTATATTTGTTTATTCGTGGGGTCGGGAATAGTTAAACACTCTGAGATCTTGCTTTTCTGCTGTTTTAGTGCGTACTCCCTTGGGACAAACTGTACTAAAGAGCATTAAGGCCGAAAAGACATCATCACCGCATAGTTTTCATTCAGCAAATCAGTTGCCTGTTTGATGAGAGGTCTCTTTCGGACTTTAGAGATGCAGCGCGGAAACAGGCCCTTCAGCCCACCGGGTCCTTGCCGACCAGTGATCCCCGTTCACCAGCACTGTCCTACGCTCTAGGGACAATTTACAAGTTTACCAAAGCCAATTAATCTACAAACCTGCACGTCTTTGGAGTGTGGGAGGAAACTGGGGCACTCAGAGAAATCCCAAGCGGTCACAGGGAGAACGTACAAACTCCGAACAGACAGAACCTGGGTCTCTGGCTAAAGGAATCAAGGGATATGGGGAAAAAGCAGGAACGGAGTACTGATTTTAGATGATCAGCCATGTACAGATTGATTGGTGGTGCTGGCTCGAAGGGACGAATGGCCTACTCCTGCACCAATTTTTCTATGTTTATAGAATAGATAGGGTGAATGCGTAGAGCCTTTTTTCGCAGAGTTGGGGAATTGAGAATCAGAGGACATAGGTTTAAGGTGAGGGGGAAATACTTAATTGGAACCTGAGAGGCAACTTTTTCACACAAAGGGTGATGGGGGTATAGAAACATAGAAACATAGAAATTAGGTGCAGGAGTAGGCCATTCGGCCCTTCGAGCCTGCACCGCCATTCAATATGATCATGGCTGATCAACCAACTCAGTATCCCGTACCTGCCTTCTCTCCATACCCTCTGATCCCCTTAGCCACAAGGGCCACATCTAACTCCCTCGTAAATATAGCCAATGAACTGGCCTCGACTACCCTCTGTGGCAGAGAGTTCCAGAGATTCACCACTCTCTGTGTGAAAAAAGTTCTTCTCATCTCGGTTTTAAAGGATTTCCCCCTTATCCTTAAGCTGTGACCCCTTGTCCTGGACTTCCCCAACATCGGGAGCAATCTTCCTGCATCTAGCCTGTCCAACCCCTTAAGAATTTTATAAGTTTCTATAAGATCCCCTCTCAATCTCCTAAATTCTAGAGAGTATAAACCAAGTCTATCCAGTCTTTCTTCATAAGACAGTCCTGACATCCCAGGAATCAGTCTGGTGAACCTTCTCTGCACTCCCTCTAGGGCAATAATGTCCTTCCTCAGATTTGGAGACCAAAACTGTACGCAATACTCCAGGTGTGGTCTCACCAAGACCCTGTACAACTGCAGCAGAACCTCCCTGCTCCTATACTCAAATCCTTTTGCTATGAAAGCCAACATACCATTCGCTTTCTTCACTGCCTGCTGCACCTGCATGCCCACTTTCAATGACTGGTGTACCATGACACCCAGGTCTCGCTGCATCTCCCCCTTTCCTAGTCGGCCACCATTTAGATAATAGTCTGCTTTCCTGTTTTTGCCACCAAAATGGATAACCTCACATTTATCCACATTATACTGCATCTGCCAAACATTTGCCCACTCACCCAGCCTATCCAAGTATGGAACGAGCTGCTGGAAGAGGTCGTTGAGGCAGCTACTATCGCAATGTTGAAGAAACATTCAGACAGGTACATGGATGGGACAGGTTTAGAGGGATATATGGGCCAAACGCTGGCAGGTGGGACAAGTGTAGATGGGACATGTTGATCGGCATGGGTAAGTTGGGCTGAAGGAAGACACAAACTGCTGGAGTAACTGTGGGACAGGCAGCTTCTCTGGAGAGAAGGAATGGGTGACGTTTCATAGAAAACATAGAGAATAGGTGCAGGACGAGGCCATTCGGCCCTTCGAACCAGCACCCCTGGGTCAACTCAGGTCGAGAGCCTTCGTCAGACTGAAGTCAGGGGAGGGGCGGGACAGAGATAGAATGTAGTCGGAGACAGTAAGACTGGTGGGAGAACTGGGAAGGGGGAGGGGGTGGAGAGAGGGGGAAAGCAAGGGGCTACTTGAAGTTAGAGAAGTCAATGTTCATACCGCTGGAGTGTAAACTACCCAAGCGGAATATGAGGTGCTGTTCCTCCAATTTGTGCTGGGCCTCACTCTGACAATGGAGGAGGCCCAGGACAGAAAGGTCAGGTTGGGAATGGGAGAGGAGTTAAAGGGCTGAAGGGCCTGTTTTCACGCTGTGTAACTCTGTGACTCTCCGATGCTTTATAGTTTCCACAAAGACATAGAATTTTGTTTTGCTTCTATTAATCTTGCAATCTTGACTGAAAATCTCACTTAGGAATTCCTGGATATATTATGAGTCCTTCCCTCCCCCTCCTGTGTCGTCTGGGGTGCAAGGGCTTTCATCTTTATGTAGACCGTCAACAGTGCAAATTGAAGAGGCATACAGGTACTCACGCCAGTGGCTTTGAAGTTGAGCATGCTGTCGAATCATGACACTAGAGTCTGCTTAATGTCGACGAATGGCCCATCCATCCTTCTGTTCACCGTTCCACCTGGGAGGCGAGCGAGGTGCACCCTGCCTGTGCTTGGCTGAAACACATTAAGATTATTCCTTCCAGACGGCATCTTTTACGATTGAGTCACCCCCTGCTCGCATCCTCGGCATACCGTTGAAATCCCCGTCGATTCATTCAAAGATCACTGCTTTGAAATCGTTTTGGTTGTTCGAGATACAGCCTGGAAACAGGCCCTTCGGCCCACCATGTCCATGCTGGCCATCGATCACCCGTTCACACCAGTTCTACATTAGCTCTCTATCTCATCTGACACACTCAGGGCAATCTTACAGAGGCCAATTGGGGCGGCACGGTGGTGCAGCGGTAGAGTTGCTGCCCCACAGCGCCAGAGAACCGGGTTCGATCCTGGCGGTGCGGAATTTGGACATTCTCCATTTAGAGTGTATACGTAGATCAGGGGTGGGCAACCTTGTTCTGCATAGAGGGGTTTCTCCGGGTGCTCTGCTTTCCTCCCACATTCCAAAGACGTGGGGCTTTGTAGGTTGATTGGCTTCAGTAAAATTGTTCCCTCGAGTGTCGGTTAACGCTGGTATATGTGTGACCGCTGGTTAGCACGGTAACAATGGGCCAAAGGGCTTGTTTCCAGGCTGTCTCTCTATAACTAACTACAAGACTGGATAGACTCGGCTTGACTCGGCTTGTACTCGCTAGAATTTAGAAGATTGAGTGGGGATCTTATAGAAACTTACAAAATTCTTAAGGGGTTGGACAGGCTAGATGCAGGAAGATTATTCCCGATGTTGGGGAAGTCCAGAACTAGGGGCCACAGTTTAAGGATAAGAGGGAAGTCTTTTAGGACCGAGATGAGAAAATCATTTTTTACACAGAGAGTGGTGAATCTGTGGAATTCTCTGCCACAGAAGGTAATTGAGGCCAGTTCATTGGCTATATTTAAGAGGGAGTTAGATGTGGCCCTTGTGGCTAAAGGGATCAGGGGGTATGGAGAGAAGGCAGGGATGGGATACTGAGTTGGATGATCAGCCATGATCATATCAAATGGCGGTGCAGGCTCGAAGGGCCGAATGGCCTACTCCTGCACCTATTTTCTATGTCAATGTTTCTATGTAAGCCCACGCAGGTCACAGGGAGAACATACAAACTCCGTACAGACAGCACCCGTAGCCAGGATTGAACCCGGGTCTCTGGCGCTGTAAGGCAGCAACTCTACCGCTGCGCCACCGTGCCGCAAACCTACCACTTAAAAAATTGTTCTATGCATTATAGTTATCGCCGGGAACAGGAGATGGATCTTTATTTTCTGCTTTAAAAAGCCTTGAAGCAAAGTGATTTATTTTTCATCAGGAATCGGCCTGTTTCTTTAAGGTTGTTCTCCTGGAGTTAAGCATCCCTTTGACCTCAACAGTGTGGTGATCTCGGCTGGCTAAATGGAAGTTGCTCACAAGGAAAAAGAACAATCTATCTGGGATAGAGAGCCTTTGGCACCATTGAGGAATAGCTGACAGCCAAATTAAACCATCAGTTCTATATTGCATTACAATGCTGATCATTAGCATGTCCAAGATTTATGGGAGAATGATTGTCTCTTTAAGTCAGGCTGCAGTTGACTAATGTTATATAAAAATCATGAAAAATTGACATTTATTTATTTATCTTTTGTTTCTGTGGGGAACTTAAGTTAACTTTCTGAGGTTACATAAACTTACAAGTATGCCATAGGTCTATAGCACAACGTTAGATCATAAGTGGTAGGAGTAGAATTAGGCCATTCTGCCCATCTAGTCTACTCCGCCATTCAATCATGGCTGATCTATCTTTCCCTCTCAACCCCATTCTCCTGCCTTCTCCCCATAACCCCAGACACCCGTACTAATCAAGAATACATCAATCTCCGCCTTAAAAATATCCATTGACTTGGCCCCCACAGCCGTCTGTGGCAATGAATTCCACAGATTCACCAGCCTCTGACTACAGAAATTCCTCCTCATCTCATTCTTAAAGGTACATTCTCTAATTCTAAGCAACAAAAAGATTAATGCAGCGATGTAGTGATTATTAATGTTTAAGAAGGAACTGCAGATGCTGGAAAAATCGAAAGTAGACAAAAAAGCTGGAGCAACTCAGCGGGTGAGGCAGCATCTATTGAGCGAAGGAATAGGCGACGTTTCGGGTCGAGACCCTTCTTCAGACTGGATTTTAGTCATTCATTCATTTAGTCTTCACACTGTGTTTTTGATTTTCTGTTTTTGGATTGAATTCTGTTTTTAATTTGTGTCTCTGTGATGTCTTTATTACTTGTTATATTCCGATTATATGTTATTCCGATTACTATGTAAGGTGTCCTTGAGATGTCTGAAAGGCGCCCATTAAATAAAATTTATTATTATTATTATTATTCTAAACGCTCTTTAACTCATTCTAAATACTCTTCTATAAAGGAGGCACAAGGAGCTACAGATGCTGGCTTGCAAAAAGAAATAAAGACACAAAGAGCTGGAGTAAGTCAGTGGGTCAGGCAGCATCTCTGGAGAACATAGATAGGTAACGTTTCGGGGTGATACACTTATTCAGACTTAAGAAGGGTCCTGGCATGAAATGTCACCTATTCAAAAGGCTTGGATAGAGTGGATGTGGAGAGGATGTTTCCACTAATGGGAGAATCTAGGACCAGTGGTTAATAGCCTCAGAATGAAAGGATGTTCCTTTAGGAAGGAGATGAGGAGGAATTTCTTTAGTCAGAGGGTGGTGAATCTGTGGAATTATTTGCCACAGAAGTCTGTGGAGGCCAAGTCAATGGATATTTTAAAGGCAGAGATGGATAGATTCTTGATTAGTATGCGTGTCAGGGGTTATGAAGAGAAGGCAGGAGAATGGGAGATAGATCAGCCATAAATGAATGAAGGAGTTGACTTGATGGTCCGAATGGCCTAATTCTTTTCCTATCACCTGAAATTGAAAGAAACCCTGATAGTTATTAATTTAGAAATAGACACAAAGTGCTGGAGTAACTCAGCGGAACAGGCAGCGTCTGTGGAGAACGTGGACGGGCGATGATTCAGGTTGGAACCCCGGCCATTTTTGTTTCACTGTTTATCGGCATAAGTTCATAAGTGATAGGAGCAGAATTAGGCCATCAAGTCTGCACCGGCATTCAAACATGGCTGATCTATCTTCCCTTCTCAACCCCATTCTCCTGCCTTCTCCCCATAACCCCTGACACCCGTACTAATCAAGAGTCTATCAATCTCTGCCTTAAAAGGTTTTCACTACTCACTGATTTCACTGCTAATTTCCAAATCCCTCTGGTATGTTGTATTGTGCTGAACTCATCCCTAATAGTAAATTCAAAGCACAGTCAAGATTATGCACTTGGTAGGAATGTTTTGAAATCTGCAACAATTTGGACAGAAATAATTTAACTTGAGTACAAGTGTTGACTGTTACAGAGATGTTATCGATCATAAGAATGTTTGGATTAGATTATGAAGTATGATGTTTGGCAGATGAAGCTTTTGATTTATATTGCTGCAAATTGCTTTACCACTTTTTAATGAAGCTAAGTCAGTGTTGTGGATCAGAGTAACGTTGAAAGTTGTGTAACCATGAAGAATCTGAAGCGCAGTGAACAATATGGTTGGGTTAAAGATAGACACAAAAGCCGTGACCACAACTTTAAGTAGCCCTTGCTTTCCCTCTCTCTCCATCCCCTCCCCCTTCCCAGTTCTCCCGCTAGTCTTACTGTCTCCGACTACATCTTATCTCTGTTCCGCCCCACTACCCTGACATCAGTCTGAAGAAGGGTCTCGACTCGAAACGTCACCCATTCCTTCTCTGCAGAGATGCTGACTGTCCCGCTGAGTTAAATCCAGCATTTTGGGCCTATCTCCGCTGAGTATAAACCAGAATCTGCAGTTCCATCTTTCCACAATAAATACTGTTCATGGGCCTGTCCCACTTACGCGACTTTTTCGGCGACTGCCGGCACCCGTCATAGGTCGTTACAGGTCGGCGAAAATGTTCAACATGTTGAAAATCCAGCGGCGACCAGAAAGACGCTACGACTCTTTGGGCGACTGAGGAGACGACTCACGACCATACAGGCGACACCCTGGCGACATGTCGTGGGGTGAAGCCTGTATGGTCGTGAGTAGTCGCCCACAGAGTCGTACCTTGTTCTGGTCGCCGCTGGATTTTCAACATGTTGTACATTTTCGGCGACCTGTAACGACCCATGACGGGCGCCGCCGAAAAAGTTGCGTAAGTGAGACAGGCCCATTAGGTTTCCCTGTGCAGTGCTCTGCTGAATCTGACATAGATTCCATGCTGGACTTATTTTGCAAGTGAGCATATTCACTGCTGCAGTCTGAACCCCAGTGTGATGGCACTATTGCCTGTAGGAAATAGAAACTCTCTCTATTGATTAGTTGTGGGTTCCAGTATTTTTCTCAGCACAACCGACTGGTGTGATTACTTCGAGTCAGCTCTTAAGGGAACATTCCACAATGCAAGTATCAGATCGTGAGCAGTGATGATACTGAATGAATTAGTGTAGTAGTGATGGGAGGTAGCGGGAAAGTGAGAGGAATTCAGAGGGGCCTTGACATATTTGTGAATCACAGAGCTTTCTAAGGGCATAATCTTTATATCGGAGAGCCATGGACACGCTACAGAGCTAACCTCAGACACTCCTGGCTGGAAGTTTAGTTTAGTTCAGTTAAAAGCTACAACATGGAAACAAGCTTAAGATAGACACAAAATGCTGGAGTAACTCGGCGGGACAGGCAGCATCTCTGGAGAGAAGGAATGGGTGACGTCTTGGGTCGAGACCCTTCTTCAGAATGAACTTCAGTCTGAAGAAGGGTTCCGACCCGAAACGTCACCTATTATCCAGAGATGCTGCATGACCTGCTGAGTTACTCCAGCATTTGTGTCTATCTTCTGACAATCAATCACCGTTCACACTAGTTCCATGTTTTACCACTATATTTATAATATAGTGTGTGTATGTATATATGTATATAAAACATAGTGTGTGTGTATATACGATATGATACAATAGAACTTTATTTATCCCAGGAGGGATATATATATATAATATAGCGTGTGTATGTATAATATAGTTTAGTTTAGATTTTTTTTGTTTAGAGAAACAGCGTGGAAACAGGCCCTTCAGTCCACCGCACCCGCGCCGACCAGCGATCCCCGCACACTAACGCTATCCTACACACACTAGAGACAATTTTACACATACACCAAGCCAATTAAGCTACAAACCTGTACGTCTTTGGAGTGTGGGAGGAAACCGAAGATCACAGAGAAAACCCACGCAGGTCACGGAGAGAACGTACAAACTCTATACAGACAGCACCTGTAGTCAGGATCGAACCCGGGTCTCCGACGCTGTAAGGCAGCAACTCTACCGCTGTGCCACCGTGCCGTGTATACACCCACATATATGTGTGTGTGCGTATATATTTATATTCACACTATTATATGTACATATATGGACATATTATATATATATATATATACCAACACTGAACTCTTTTGTCATTTATTATAGTGTTTGCAGAGTACTATGTCGGTTGTGCTGCTGCAAGCATGAATTTTATTGTTCCGTTTCAGGACACTAGATAATAAAACTCTCTTGACTCCTTAAAAAAAACTATTTGAGAAATTCAATTTCAAGTCCACAGTACATGTCCATGGATGGAGAATGAGCCAATTGAAGAGACAGTGCCACACAAGATTCACAGTCCGGGCATGGACGCAGATTCTGAAAGTTTAGGCCGATATCTGTGAGATTTACTGTAGTGGTTTTGCGAATGTAACCTAATAATGTTCCGAGCTTTAGTGCCAGGCCTTTCGGGAGATAGTGAATTGTTGCAGGAATATTGGCTCTTCAATATGTATTGCAGAAATGGGATGGTATAAATTGCCTAGCAGGTGTTGTTTACAGAGCAATATTGGACAGAAAGTCAATGAAGGCTCGAGATTCCTGTTTCCTGCAGGCAACGGCACTCTCACAGAGATTTCCAATTGCAGCAGCAACCTGGCACATTTAAAAATTGCCAAGCAATTTCATTGTAGAAACGGTTAAATAAATGACCGGAGGAAAAAGAAAAAAATCAGACGATTAACTATTCAGCTGCAGTGATATTTCTGGGCAAATAATACTTCAGAACTGGGGACTGGAGGAGAAACGATAAGCTCTGAGGACTCTGAACCTTTGCGATTCCCAACGCCAATAAGTCAAAGATGTTAAGTCGCTGAGTACATAAGTTCATGAGTTCATAAGTGATAGGAGCAGAATTATTCTGAGTACCGTTGCGGGCCAGTATCTCGGCCTCCCGGCACCCTGGGCGGCCCGTGTGGGTAGAGTCATAGAGTCATACAGCGTGGAACCCGGCCCATCGGCCCGACTTGCTCACTCACACCAGGCCAACATGTCCCATCTACACTAGTCCCACCTGCCTGCGTTTGGACAATATCCCTCCAAACCTGTCCCATCCACGTACATGTTTCTTAAATGTTGCGACGGTCCCTGCCTCAACTATCTCCTCCGGCAGCTCGTTCCATCCACCCACCACCCTTTGTGTGAAAAAGTTACCCCTCAGGTTCCTATTCATTCTTTCCCCCGTCACCTTAAACCAATGTCCTCTGGTTCTTGATTCAAGTTCAAGTGAGTTTATTGTCATGTGTCCCTGTATAGGACAATGAAATTCTTGCATTGCTTAAGCACACAGAAAATAGTAGGCATTTACTACAAAACAGATAAATGTGTCCATATACCATGATATAAATATATACACACATGAATAAATAAATAAAATAAAATCCCCTGGGTAAAGGACTTTGTGCATCTATCCGATCTATTCCTCACGACTTTATACACCTCTATAAGATCATCTCACCCCCCTGCACTCCAAGGAATAGAGTCCTAGCCTGCTCAACCTCTCCCTCTAGCTCAGGCCCTCGAGTCCTGGCAACATCCCCGTAAATCTACTCGGCACTCTTTGATCATCGTTACTTTTATATCTCACCAAAAAATGCCTCTACATCACCGCCTATACATCTCATTTCCCTTTCCCCCTGACTCTCAGTCTGAAGAAAGGTCTCGACCTGAAATGTCACCCATTCCTTCTTCTCCCCAGAGATGCTGCCTGACCCGCTGAGTTACTCCAGTATTTTGTGCCCATCTTCAGTTTAAACCAAAGTTGCTTCCTACACTTCTCTGCACTCTTTCTAGCTGTAGTTTCCTGCAGTTTTGAAAAAGGACCAAGTCGGAACCCGTACAGTTGTAAAGATCGAGAGATAATTATGTTTCGGATGCACTGTATGTCGTAATAAGGAAAAAGGATAACGAGTTCATTGGGCAGGGAATAATATTGCCCACTGTAACTTTGATTCATTCCACCCAGTGAGATCAATCTGCAAAAGAGTTCAACGCACACACAAAAATCTTTTGGAATTTTCTACAACCCCAGTCTGGTAACTCCCTCAAAATATTATCACTGACATCATTTACACTTAGATGGTTCCTCCATTTTCACTGACTTTGATGTCACTTATGATGGGGATGAATAGTCATGATGTGCCGTGAATTTCAACTATGCCAGATTACTTAATGTCAAAGCCATTTTTTTGAAGATATCTTCCTATAATCCCCTCATTTCCCCACACTCATCCTTCCTATCTTTATTTGGCATTTCCCAGACTCGAGTCTTAAGGGCCTGTCCCACTTGGGTGTCATTTGCGTGTCACGCAGATGGCGCGCAAAGATTTTGTACATCCCCAAATCCTGGGGTGCCGCGCTCGACCGCGCATCACTGCCTACGTCACCACGCACCAGCGCGCGTCACTGCCTACGTCACCACGCACCAGCGCGCGTCACTGCCTACGTCACCACGCACCAGCGCGCGTCACTACCTATGTCACCACGCACCAGCGCGCGTCGTGCGTCGTGACGCGTAAACGATGTTGCGTAAAATCGGACAGTTCTCTAACTTATGATGGGACCATTCAGAAGCCGAATAACAGAGGGGAAGAAGCTGTTCCTCAGTCTGGTGGTGCGCGCTTTCGAGCTTCTGTATCCTCTACCGGACGGGTGCGGGGAGAAGGAGGAATGACAGGGACAAGTCTTTGATTATGTTGGCTGTTCTAACGTGGCAGTGTGAGGTGTAGATGGAGTCAATGGCAGGATATTTTACATTTACTATTGCTGGGATGAGGGGGGGGAAGGGTTTAAACTAGTTCAGGGCAAAGATCCTATAGGATCTTTGGTTCAGGGGAGTTGGACATTTGCATGGGCTGAATGTGGGAGGTTCATAAATAATGAGATGTTAAAATGACGCTTTTGGATAGGAAATTAATGGATTAGCATTTGCAAAGGAGCAAATGAGGCCATTAATCCGGCATTTGTGTGTGTATAGTGTGCCTGGAGAAGAAATGTGCACTTTGACAAAATGACCTTTTATTGTGCACTAACAGAGCACAGCTTCCTTGGAAACGCAAGGAGACGGGCTGTTTGTGAGGCCTGTCATGGTCACAAAGTTGGTGTGTGATTCCATTGCCAAAATTGTCAGCCTGACTCCTAGTCTAGGCAGGAGAAGACACAAATTGCTGGAGTAACTCAGCAGGTCAGGCAGCATTTCTGGAGAACATGGATAGGTGAGGTTTCGAGTCGGGACCCTTCTTCAGACTCCAATTTAGAGTTTAATTGTGTTTGGTTTGGATTAGTTTAGTTTAGTTTAGAAATACAGCACGGGAACAGGCCCTTCGGCCCACCGAGTCCGTGCCGACCAGCGATCGACACTATCCTACACACAAGAGGGACGATTTACAATTCTTACCTAAGCTAACTGGCCTACAAAGCTTTACGTCTTTGGACTGTGAGAGGAAATCGGAGCACCCGGAGAAAACCCACGCGGTCACGGAGAGAACGTACAAACTCCATACAGACAGCACCAGTAGTCAGGATCGAATCCGGGTCTCCGATGCTGTGAGGCAGCAACTCTACCGCTGCGCCACCGTGCCGCCCTTACTACAGAGTGACATCTGGGTGTTGGAACCGGCCTATGAATAAAGATAGTGGTAAAAAGAAAGCTTTTACATGGCAGGCTGTTGAAATGAAAGACCTGGAAATTTCATTTTCTCCCAGTTATTAATAAAAGCTTCAGTGAGATTTCAGTATCAAAAAAAAGTAGCTTGTGTGGCTGTCCCTGGGAGAAATAATTTTAATGGTTAGTATGGTCATAGTAACAGCTGGAAGTGTGTCTTGTAAAGGTTGCTAAGTCAGGCTTGGGGACTGTAGGGCTGGATAATGAGAGGTGTCACGCCGATATTGGCCGCTTCTATATTCATTAAACCCCAAGGCTCTTTTTTTCAATATCTTCCATGTGAAACGGATTCAATCATTTGGACTTCAGAGTTCAGACTATAGACTTTAGACTTTTGGGATATAGGCAATAGACAATAGGTGCAGGAGTAGGCCGTTCGGCCCTTCGAGCCAGAACCGCAGCTCGTCTACGGAGCGATCGCTGGTCGGTGCGTACTGGGTGGGCCGGGGGGCCTGTTTCCATGCTGTATCTCTAAACCAAACTAAATTAAAGGTAGCCGTTTCCAACTTGAGCAACTACAGTTCTGTAGGGATGGCGAGCCGTATCAGGCAGTAAACTGATCTGTCTCAGAAACACAAAGATCGATACAGAGTGCTGGAGTAACTCAGCGGGTCGAGCAGCATCTCAGGAGGCAAAGGATAGGTGAGGTTTCGGCCTGGGACCTTACTTCAAACTGCGAAAGGTCAGTCTGAAGAAGGTTCCCGATCCGATACGTCACCGATTCCTTTTCCTCTTGGAGATGCTGCTCGACCCGCTGAGTTGCTCCAGCACTTTGTGTCTATCTTTGGGTATAAACCAGCATCTGCAGTTCTTTGTTTCTGCATGTCTCTGAAACACTTCTGACATTAATTTACGCTAAGCATCAGGAAATGATATCAGAAGGCAATTTAAGACAGATGCTGGCGTCCGAGACATTCCACAATACAGGATTGTGCTAAAAAAAAAAACGCTCAAGGTGACAGATTTTTTCTTTCTTTTCATACTTTTCGAAGTCCTGTTTCGTGAAGGTATTAGCTTCTTTGTGTGAAGATGAGAGTCAGTGTGAATTGTCAGAAAGTGCTTTACTTTCTGAAACTGGAATTCTATCAACGTGCTGCTTTTTTGGAGTTCTGCCAACTTAGTTGGTGATAAAGAGGAACAGCACTGAAAATGCCTACATCAGCAGCAGTGATAATGTAAGTTGCTATTGAAGACTGTTCATTGAATCCCCGCACACTGACACTGTCCTACACACACTAGGGACTATTATAAATGTGACCAAGCACATGAACCTACAAACGTGTAAGTCTTTGGGGTGTGGGAGGAAACCGGAGCACCCCGGAGAGAACCCACGCGGGTCACTGGTAGGACGTGCAAACTCCGCACAGACAGCACCCGTAGTCTGGATTGAACCTGGGTCTCTGGTGCTGTAAGGCAGCAAGTCTACCGCTGCGCCACCGTGGCAATGGGAGATACAAGGAAGAAGATAAAAGCAGATGCTGGAATCTTGAGCAAAGCACCAAGTGCTGGAGGAACTCAGCGGGTCAGGCACCATCCGTTTGAAGGAATGGAGAGGCGACTTTTCAGGTTGGCGCCCCTCTGGATCGGTATGAAGGTGGGTCCTAACCTAAGACGTTGCCTGTCCATTCCCTCCACACTCCACCTGACCTGTTGAGTTCCTCCAGCTCCTGTGTTGTAATATCTATATCCCCCCAGGACATCACAGTGGTGCAGCTGGTAGAACTGCTGCCTCACAGTGCTAGAGACCCGGGTCCGATCCTGATCTCTTATGCTGCCTGTGTGGAGTTTGCACGTTCACCATGGGACCGCGTGCAGGCACTCTAATTTCCTCCCACATCCCAAAGACGTACGGGTTTGTCAGTTAATTGGCCTTTGTAAATTCCCCCTAGTGTGTCGAGAGTGGATGAGAAAATGGGATAACATGGAACTAGTGCGAATGGGTGATCGATGGTCGGTGTGGACTCTATGGACCTGATTCCAGGAACTAGTGGGTTAGCATATGATGAGCGTTTGACAGCACTGGGCCTCTACTCACTGGAGTTTAGAAGGTTGAGAGGGAACCTCATTGAAACTTAACAGAATAATGAAAGGCATAGATACAGTGGATGTGGAGAGGATGTTTCCACTGGTGGGAGAGTCTAGGACCAGAGGTCACAGCCTCAGAATTAAAGGGCGCTCTTTTAGAAAGGAGGTGAGGAGGAACTTCTTTAGTCAGAGGGTAGCTAATCTGTGGAATACATTGCCACAGAGGGCTGTGGAGGCCAAGTCAGTGGATATTTTTCAGGCACAGATAGATTCTTGATAAGTACAGGTGTCAGAGGTTATGGGGAGAAGGCAGGAGAATGGGGTTAGGAGGCAGAGATCAGCTATGATTGAATGGCGGAGTGCTAGATGGGCCGAATGGCCTAATTCTACTCCTATAACTTGTGAACTTGCACCTGTTTCCCTGCTGTATTTCTAAACTAAACTATTCCCTTCTGTGAATGCACTGGCTTTCACAAGTTTCTCATTGGTATGTACAGTAGAGAGGTGTACGTCTAAGACCTTGCCCATCTCACGTTGCTCAACATATGGACAATATCCAAACATTCAGAGTTATGAAGCAGACACGTTCAAATCCTAAGATCCACCTGGGAAAGTTACATTCAGTTAATTAAGTGGCGCAGAAGTTTGCACAGAGCTGGTCTCAGAAATGGTGAATATAAAACAATTGGATTGTTGTAACAACACATTTCTTTAATAACGATCTTCAGAGAAGGAGCCTTCTTCTCATCCCACATCTGCTTTAGATGTGACTCTAGGCCCATAACAGTTCATTTTGAAATGACCCAGTAAGCACTTTAGTTGTGTCAAAATTACTGCGCTGAAACTAAATACGACCAAAACCAGATGGAGACGCAAGAGACTACAGGTGCTGGAACCTTGAGCAAAAGATAAACTGCTAGAGGGTCCAGAATCACATTAACCCTATCCAACATTGATCGTGCCAGTAAATTCAGACATCGCAAATGGACAAATCTTTCCAAGACCAGAGTCCCAGGTTCGATCCTGACCTCGGGTGCTGTTTGCACATTTTGGTTCTGGACCTTTCTTCCATATGTTGGGCGTCAGACTGCAGTCTGAAGAAGGGTCCTGACCCGAAACATCACCCATCTTTTTTTTTTTCTCCAGAGATGCTGTCTCACCCGTTGAGTAGCTCCTGCACTTTGTGTCTTATCTTTGTGATAAATCAGCATTTGCAGTTCCTTGTTTCTACATTTTGTCTACCGATTTTAACCTACTGAGGAATTAATTTGCTTTTGTCTTCAGGTTTAAAACAATAAAATTAAACTTTCCATCCTTGCACTATTTAGTTTAGTTTAGTTTAGAGATAAAGGCCCTTTGGCCCACCAAGTCCGCACCGACCAGCGATCCCAGCACACTAACACTATCCTACACACACTAGGGACAATTTACATTTATACCAATCCAATTAACCTACAAACCTGTATGTCTTTGGAGTGTGGGAGGAAACCGTAGATCTTGGAGAAAGCCCAAGCAGGTAACAGGGAGAACGTACAAATTCCATACATACAGCACCCGTAGTCGGGATCGAACCTGGATCTCTGGCGCTGTAAACACAGCAACTCTACCGCTGCGCCACCGTGCCGCCACACGCCAAATCTCAAAACCACTTCAAATCTCAAGTGGGCTCACCAGCCACTCTGCAGCTTATTGAAGCTGTTCAGGCTCCCCTGATCTATAAGGAGACATTTCACAAAAGGCATGTTTGTAGCATTCCCCTGAAGTGAAAAACAATGGATGACTTTATATAACCATCCCAGACAGTCATCTCAGGCTGACTTGTTGACTTTGGGTGAGTTGCAGATTCCCTGGGCAGTTTCTTCAGTGAGCTCACGTCCTTGAACTTTGTAAACATTGGATGCAGTTTTGTGTTTTGATGTCTGCGGTTGGACAAAATCTGGCATAAATGCTCATCCGTGTATTCGACGTGCATTGAAACTAAATCTTGGGAATGAGATTGCATGTTATATTTTCATTACACAGAAGAATACATTTGGAATTGATTTATTAATTATGACGATTGTATTGATGCTCTTTAGAAACTTGATTTAAGGAATCTTAGGGTTGTGTCCGACAACATTTGTTCTCCCTTGGCCACCATTTTTGGCCACCATTTTAGCCACCAATTGGCCACCATTTTAGTCACCATGTGGCCACCATTTTAGCTCAGATAAGTATAAAGGGCCTCATAGATTTATTTATTTTTAGACAATAGACAATAGGTGCAGGAGTGGGCCATTCGGCCCTTCGATGGTTTTTTGTTCTTCATGGTTTGTGTCCACGCTTAGCTCTTATGGTTTTGGTAACTCTGTTTCTCTTTGATGCTGCCGGACCAGTGATGTTTACAGTATTACCGTGTCTATGTGAATAGGAAAGATTTAGAGGGATACGTGCCAAACACAGGCAGGACTAAGAACAAAAATTGTGAGCAATTTTGGGCCACATATTTCAGGAAGGATGTTCTGGGTCTGGAGAAGGTCCAGAGGAGGTTTACAAGAAAGATCCCAGGAATGAGTGGGTTAACATATGATAAGCTTTTGATGGCACTGGGCCTCTATTCGCTGGAGATGAGAAGGATGAGGGGGTATCTCGTTGAAACTTACTGAATAGTGAAAGGTTTGGATAGAATGGATGTGGAGAGGATATTTTCACTAGTGGGAGAGTCTAGGACCAGAGGCCCCAGCCTCAGAATTAAAGAATATTTCTTGAGGAAGGAGATGAGAAGGAATTTCTTTAGTCAGAGGGTGGTGAATCTGTGGAATACATTGCCACAGAAGGCTGTGGAGGCCAAGTCAATGGATATTTTTAAGGCAGAGATTGATAGATTCTTGATTAGTACAGGTGTCAGGGTTTATGGGGAGGAGGCAGGAGAATCGGGTTCAGAAGGAGAGATAGATCAGCCATGATTGGATGACAGACTTGATGGGCCGAATGGCCTAATTCTGCTCTATCACGTATGAACTTAAGAACCAGCCAAAGAAATAGGATCATATGAGAGGACAGTAGACAATAGGTGCAGGAGTAGGCCATTCGGCCCCTCGAACCAGCACCACCATTCATGGCTGATCATCCACAATCAGTACCCCGTTCCTGCCTTCTCCCCATATCTCTTGACTCCGCTATCTTTAAGAGCTCTATCTAACTCTCTCTTGAAAGCCGGAGAATTGGCCTCCACTGCCTTCTGGGGCAGAGAATCCCACAGATTCACAACTCTCTGTGTGAAAAAGATTTTCCTCACCTCCGTTCTAAATTGCCTACCCCTTATTCTTAAACTGTGGCCCCTGGTTCTGGACTCCCCCAACATCGGGAACATGTTTCCTGCCTCTAGCGCGTCCAATCCCTTAATAATCTTATATGTTTCAATAAGATATCCTCTCATCCTTCTAAATTCCAGTGTATACAAGCCCAGTCGCTCCATTCTCTCAGCATATGACAGTCCCGCCATCCTGGGAATTAACCCTGTGAACCTACGCTGCACTCCCTCAATAGCAAGAATGTCCTTCCTCAAATTTGGAGACCAAAACTGCACACAATATTGCAGGTGTGGTCTCACTAGGGCCCTGTACAACTGTAGAAGGACATCTTTGCTCCAATACTCAACTCCTCTTGTTATGAAGGCCAACATTCGCTTTCTTCACTGCCTGCTGTACCTGCATGCTTACTTTCAGTGACTGATGAACAAGGAGAGAGATATTTTTTCTCAGACTTGTTGTGACTGATATGCAGATTGCATATTGTGCTCCTAATTAGATATAAAATATAGGATCAGCAGATGCAATAGATGAGGTTGGAGGAGGTGCAGGTGAACCTCTGTCTTACCTGGAAAGGCTGCTTGGGCCCTTGGATAGAGGAGGTAAAGCGACAAGTGTAGCATTTCCTGCGGTTGCAAGGGAAAGTGCCAGGGGAGGGGGTGGTTTGGGTGGGAAGGGAAGAATTGACCAGGTAGTTACGGAGTTAGCGGTCTCTGCCGAAAGCCGAAAGGGGAGGAGATGGGAAGATGTGGCCAGTGGTGGGGTCCCGTTGGAGGTGGCGAAAATATCAGAGGGTTATCAGACAACAGTTCCAATTTCAGGTAACTCTTGCATTCTCCCTCCTTCCCCTCCCCTTCCCAGCTCTCCCATAGCCCACTGTCTGCACCTCTTCCTTTCTTCTTCCCGCCCCTTCCCCACCTCCACATCAGTCTGAAGAAGGGTCTCGACCCGAAAAGTCATCTCTTCCTTCGCTCCATAGATGCTGCCTCACCCGCTGAGTTTCTCCAGCATTTTTGTCTACCTTCGAATTTTCCAACATCTGCAGTTCTTTCTTAAACATCCTACACACTAGGGACAATTCACATTTATTTACCAAAGCCAATTAACCTACAGACTAACAGCACCCATAGTCGGGATCGAACCCGTGTCTCTGGCGCTGTATGGCAGCAACTCTACCGCTGCATCACGGTGCCGCCCCTGAAGTCGTAGGTCTCTTGCATCCCTTGAGTCCCAAGGCCAGATTGATGTTGTCATCGTGGCACTGCCACTGTCTGCACTTCCCTTGTAAACAAGAGCGCTGTCTTCTCCGTTCAACAGTGCACTCGCATCGACCTGTTTCTGAGATTCCCGGCATTCACAGGGGTCCCCATCACTAAAGCTGCCTTCACATGCATGACATTTCATCAATAACCGAATACATCCCAGCTGGATTATCAAACTTCACGTAGCTTCCCCTCATTAGCTGGTTGAGCAGCCCCGTTGTTAGCTTAGGTGAGTCTTGCCACTTTATCCATTGAAATCGCTCTCTCACAATTGGCTTTAGTTTAGTTTAATTTTGTGTCTGCCTCAACTACCCCCTCTTAGTTGAGTTTAGAGATACAGCGCGGAAACAATCCCTTCATCCCACCGAGTCCGCGCCGACCAGCGCTCCGGCATACTAACAACACTGTCCTACACGCACTAGGGATCATTTACAATTATACCAAGTCAAATAGTCTACAACCCTGCACGTCTTTGGATTGTGGGAGGAAACTGGTGCACCTGGGGAAACCCACGCGGGTCACGGGGAGTACGTACATACTCCGTACAGACAGCAGCCGTAATCGGGGTTCTCTGGCGCTGTGAGGCAGCAACTCTACCGCTGCGCCACCGTGCCGCCCCTTTAAAAGCTCCAGGTTTTCGCAGATGTGTTGGCGTGACACTAGTTCTTGGCATTGAAAGGAACCTGCCTCGGTAACACTACCCCACAACTAGTGGTGCAGTGGAGCGGCGGGTAGAGCTGCTGCCTCACAGTGCCGGAGAACCCAGATTTAAATGGGTGTCGATGGAAGCACATTTCGGCAGATGAATAGATTCCTCCATTCCACATTTAGTGCGTGCAACTTAAAATGAATTTTGCATCCACTACTAAAGAAAATGAAGCAGAAATAGACACTGTATCATTCACAGTGCACTTTTCTCATTGGGAGAGATGTTATGAGGCAAGGTGAAACGGATTTACTTTGATAAACAAGGAAAGACTGCGCTGTAAAGACACAAAGAAAATGTTGTAACATAAAAAATACAATAAACACCCGATTTGTCTTCACTCGTATAAAGTGGACAATAATAATGGAATGGCAACTAATTGGTCGCTACCATGTACACAACCTGGTCTTCAAACCACCTGGGAGTCGAGTTAGCAAACAATTCCACCCTGGAGAAATGAAGAAGTTAGAGGTGAGCTTTTACATTTTGGATTTGGCCTTCTGGCCACAATTATGTTTTTTTTGGAGCAAGTGGAAGTGTGTAAAATGGGACCACGGGGACTCGAGCTGTTTCTCATTGCAGAGACTGACTCGCAGACCTTTGGAAAGCCAAGGAACTGATGGCAGCTGATCCCACTTGGTTCATCCACCCTAACAAGCTCCACGCCTTCCTGCATCTATCCTGCATCATCATCATCGCTAAAATTCCCCAGTTTGCGGAGTTGCCAGACTCCGCTGGTAGTTGGGGGCATCCAACGTTGAAGGAGGCACTAACTCGTCCATCGAAAAACAAAACAAGGAATTTCGGAGCATGAAGGATTCATTTAATTTAATCAGAAAAGATGAATCGTGGAAGTGATGAGAAATCTTAGGTTACAATGTATGAAGTATAATAATGATTTCTTGAATTTTTCAAGGAAGCATCCAAAGCGTATTTGACTAATTTAGTTTAGTTTAGTTTAGAGATACAGTTTTAGTTTTGTTTATAGTCACATGCACCGAAGTACAGTGAAAAGCTTTTGGTTTGTTGTAATCCTTTATGTCTACAAAGCCCTTAACGGGCTTGCCCCCACCTACATCAAACGTCTTCTCACCCACCACACCACCCCCAGGTCCCTCAGATCGGCCGACTTGGGGTTACTAAACATCCCGCGGTCTAGGCATAAGCTCAGGGGGTGACCGTGCCTTTGCGGTTGCAGCTCCTAGACTATGGAACAGCATCCCCCTTCCCGTCAGAACCGCCCCCTCCATCGACTCCTTTAAGTAGAGACTAAAAACTCATCTTTACTCTCAAGCCTTTCTTGACGTCCTCTGAGCGAGGGCTATGTGTGTGTAGTGATGTATGTAATTAATCTATGAACCACTGTTGTGTAACGTTAGTACCTCCACCAATGTAAAGCACTTTGGCCAACGAGAATTGCTTTGTAAATGTGCCGTATAAATAAGAGTGACTTGACTTGACTTGATAGTTGAGGCAGGTAGTTTCGAAATGTTTAAGAAACATTTGGCCAGGTACATGGATAGGACATGTTTAGAGGGATATGGGCCAAACGCAAGCAGGTGGGACTAGTGTAGATGGGGCTTGTTGGTCAGTGCGGTCTATAAATCATAGATATCTATGATTCATATATTTTAGCTGGGCATGCACTGTTTTATCTCTTGCACTGTTCCAGTGGTGCTGAAGCTGTTCTTAAGTCTGGGCATCCGTGTTCTCAAGTTCCTTCTCCCAGAAGGTAGAAAAGAGGAAATGAGTTGGAAGGAACTGCGGATGTTGGTTTAAACCGAAGATGGACACAAAAAGCTGGAGTAACTCAGCGGGACAGGCAGCATCTCTGGAGGGAAACAATGGGTGATGTTTGAACAAGGATCTCGGCTTGTTCCTTCTCTCCGGAGATGCTGCCTGTCCCGCTGAGTTACTCCAGCTTTTTGTGTCTATCATGGGTAGAGACGAGGAGAGGTATCCTTGACCATACCTCCAGCCTCCCTGACGCCGTGCAGCCTGGAGATGGACTAGATGGAAGAGCTGAGCCCGTGATGGGCTGAGCTGTGTTCACCATTCTCTACAGGTTGAGGCGGACAAGAGAAGAGCAGTTGCCACATCAGGCTGTGTGTCTAAAGGGAGCACTGGAATGGGGTCTTGGTGAGTTTAAAAAGCTGCTCAGCCAACATCAGCTGCTGAAGCAAGGGATTTCTGAAATATGGAACGATGAATTATCAGAGTTTTACTACTGTAAGAATTGTCCTAAGAATTATCCTCAGGGTGTCACAGTGGCGCAGTGGTAGAGTTGCTGCCTCACAGTGTCAGGAACCCGGGTTCGATCCTGACTAAGGGTGCTGTCTGCACGGAGTTTGAACGTTCTCTCCGTGACCTGCGTGGGTTTTCTCTGGTAGCTCCGGTTTCCTCCCACACTCCAAACACATGCAGGTTAATTGGCTTCGGTTAAAGAAAATGTGTAAATTGTTCCTCACTGTGATCGTGGACCATGACCAGGCTCGAAGGGCTGAATGGCCTACTCCTGCACCTATTGTCTATTGTCTATTATCTGTGACGGAAGCCAAAATTCTTCCAACCTTCTTCCTCTTTTTCGTTAGTAAAGTAGAAAAACATTTGTGAAGTATTGCTCGTTTCCATTTTTTAATAAGGCGGTTAATCAATGTAAAATAAATGATCCAGTATTTCCATTAAAACTCATAAAAAATATAATCAGTCAAACTCACTAAACTCGTCTACCAATAAAAATCTATCTGCGCTTCAATGTGCCACAGCAGTACAGTACAGTACAGCATCTTAAGCATCAGACATGGCAGTCTCCATTTTTTTTTAAACACTGTAAACTGGTCTCTACAATTAGTGGTGATTAAAACACCTTCACAACATTTTCCACGAAATTTTGAACAAAATCTTTCACTGTATCTCAGTACACGTGACAATATTAAATCAATACTAATACCGATTACTACCAATAAGTATCTGGATACAGATGTTGGTGTACGGGGTGAGCGCTGGTCGGAGCGGACTCAGTCGGGCTGAAGGGCGTGTTTCCGCGCTGTATTCCCGAATGGAGAAAGTAATGCCTGATCATAGAGACTGAGGTACAGGGAAAGATTGGTCAGGCTAGGACTTTATTCCTTAAAGCACTGGAGGATAAGACAAAATAAAATAATCACTGGAAAAGATTAATTTGCGAAGGAGCAAAGGCCCTTATATTTTCAACTTACGTGTTAGCTCTCAGGATACAAACTCCTGACATCATTGATTTCTACCGAACCTTCCTGTCAGTCCGTGTTTTACACACCTCCAGGCCACAGTGAAACATACAAGTTGCCATTATTGATTCCTACTTAACCACTCCAAGCCGTCTTACAGCGGGAGCAGTTATTCCAAGTAGCACGTTTCCAGTTTTTGAAGTAATAAGAGTCAAGAGTGTTTTATTGTCATGTGTCCCAGATAGAACAATGACATTCTTACTTGCTGCAGCACAACAGAATATGTAAACATAGTACACTGTAAACAGTATGATAAACGAGAGGAAAAAAATGTCCAGTGTATATATACACACTCACACACACACACACACACGCACGCATACACGCACGCACACACACACACACACACACACACACACATGCACACACACACACACACACACGCACGCACACACGCACGCACACACACACACACACACACACACACACACACACACACACACATGCACACACACACACACACACACACACACACACACACACACACACACACACACACAAACACACACACACACACACATATAAGGTAGACAAAATTGCTGGAGAAACTCAGCGGGTGCGGCAGCATCTATGGAGCAAAGGAAATAGGCAACGTTTCGGGCCAAAACCCTTCTTCAGACTGATGTGGGGGGGGGGGGGCGGGAAGAAGAAAGGCCCTCACTGTCTCCTCCCCTTCTCAGCTCTCCCTCAGCCCTCTGGCTGCTCCTCTTCCTTTCTTCTTCCCGCTCCCCCCCCCCCCCGCACCCTACATCAGTCTGAAGAAGGGTTTCAGCCTGAAACGTTGCCTATTTCCTTCGCTCCATAGATGCTGCCGCACCCGCTGAGTTTCTCCAGCACTTTTGTCTGCCTTTGATTTTCCAGCATCTGCAGTTCCTTCTTGAACAAACTATGTATATACATATGTGTGTTTGTGTGTGTACTTGTGTGTATATTATATATATATATATATATATATATATATATATATATATATATATATATATATATACACACACATACTCAAAAAACAAAGAAAAGGAGTGCAATAATAATAATAATAAGAATAATAGTCTATTGCTGGACTAATAGACTAATAATAGTCTATTATAGCTCAGAGCTTATTTGAGGTTGTCGTGTTTAATAGCCTGATGGCTGTTGGGAAGAAGCTGTTCCTGAACCTGGACGTTACAGTTTTCAGACTCCTGTACCTTCTTCCCGATGGCAATGGTGAGATGCGTGTGTGTTCAGGGTGGTGTGGTAAGAGACTTGTAGGAATCAATTATGTCAGGAGTTTGTGTTCAGAGGGCCAATGCACGTTGGGAACATAAAGCTGGCCCCATTTGCGTGCATTTGGTTCATTTAGTTCATAAGTTATAGGAGCAGAATTAGGCTATTCAGTCCATCAAGTCCACTCTGCCATTCAATCATGGCTGATCTTATCTTTCCCTCTCAACCCCATTCTCCTGCCTTCTCCCCATAACCCTCTAAACCTTTCCTATCCACGTACCTCTACACTTGACCTTCGTGCCTCTGGACCCAGAGCTGGAAGGTGGAGATAGGCGTTGATCGACCGGCAAAGACAGGGTCATCCAAATGGCCTCCTCCTCCATTTGTGATTTTACCAACATCAGTGGTAAGAGAAGCGTTTGAACAGTTTAATGTGGCTGCAAAGCTGCTGAGAGGGTGGGGTGGAACTGGCAAGGTTTAGTAGAACTGGGCGTTCTGCTCAAGCGCGTTCTTTGATGGGTATTTTTGTGCCGCCAGCCACTCGGGAGACTGGGCAGGTTCATGCAGAATCCGTAAGGGATTGAAAGACCCTCTCTGATGCCCAATATCCCATGTCAGGTGGAGTACAAGACGGTATTCTGGTTCTTGTGCTCAGTAAGTGTGAAGATCACAGAATCGAAGCACGTGTAGTTGATCAACACAGGCTGGAGATTCTCTCTCTTTGCTCCTCTCACTACATCGTATAATTGATCCACGTTTGGTCAGCTGCCCCTCAGCAAGCAGTGGCCATTCTCTTTCTGCGCATAGTGATTCCTTGTTTAATAAATGAAAGTATTCCCTCGGCCTATGTCTCTCTCTCTCTCCTCCATCTCTCTCCCACCTCTTTCCCCTTCTCTCTCTCTCTCTCTCTCTCTCTCTCTCTCTCTCTCTCTCTCTCTCTCTCTCTCTCCTTCCCCGCATCTCTCAACCTCCATCTCGCTCTCTTCCTCTGTCTCTCTCTCTATTCCCCATCCCCTCTCTCTGTCTCCCTCTCTCTTTCTCTTCTCTCTACCCCATCTCTCTCTTCACCCTCCTCTCTCTCTCTCTCCCCTCTGTCACTGTTTTTCTCTCTCTCCCCCCTCTTTCTCTCTCTCTCTTTCCCTCTTCCTCTGACTTTCTTACTATCTTTGCTCTCTCCCTCTCTCTCACCCTCTCTCTCTTTCCCCCTCTTTCTCTCTCTCTCTCCCATCCTTCCCCCCCTCTCTCTCTCTATAATATATCTTTCACAAAGACTGAACAATGTATTCTGAAAGATATGAAGACACTATCAGCCTATTTAAGTCCCATCCCTCTCTGAGTATATCCCGGGCTGAAAGTGCCACTGAGACAGAGGAATAATGCCTAGGCAGCGAAGGCTGGTGTAAGCCACTGGCGTTGGTCTCTGATTGTGTGCTGCAACCTTTTAAGGATTAGATGGCCGGGGCTGTGAGGCAGAACAAGAGCTGCCACCAATGGTGACAGAGACGAGCCGTGATCCCCAGCAGGTTCATTCATTAGACACTGACCCAGTGGCTGGAAACATAAGCTCGGCCAGACATCGCTGTTGGCAATGGTGAAGTCGAACGTGCAGAGAAATCACACGCAGTCCCGAACACTGTCATTTACAAAGGAACCTCCCGTCCCTTCTTCCAGCCTGACCACCATTAGTCACCGTTTCCACAGTCTAAAATACGAAAGCTACTTGCTGAAACACTTGTGCTTTAAACTTGTGCTGGATAGGACGTCTCCTATAGCAAGGAAATGAGGAGGAATTTCTTTAGTCAGAGAGTGGTGAATCTGTGGAATTCATTGCCACAGAAGGCTGTGGAGGCCAAATCAACTGATATTTTTAACGCAGATAGATAGTTTCTTGTTTAAGAAGGAACTGCAGATGCTGGAATATTGAAGGTACACAAAAATGCTGGAGAAATTCAGCGGGTGCAGCAGCATCTATGGAGCGAAGGAAATAGGCAACGTTTCGGGCCGAAACCTGGTGGAAAGCTGTGTACATGGATGTAAGGGCGGGCTAACTATGGTTCATTGGGCGGCACAGTGTCGCAACTGGTAGAGCTTGCTGATCGGGTGACCAAACAAAGGCAGGAGCGGGGTACTGATTGTGGATGATCAGCCATGATCATATTGAATGGTGGTGCTGGCTCGAAGGGCCGAATGGCCTACTCCTGCACCTATTGTCTATTGTCTATAGTGAATATAACAATAACGTTATTTTGGAGTGGATTCAAATGTCAGCGTTTGGCTTGAAGTAAGAGCGGCACGGTGGCGCAGCGGTAGAGTTGCTGCCTCACAGCACCAGAGACCCCGGTTCGATCTTATAGAAACGTACAAAATTCTTAAGGGGTTGGACAGGCTAGATGCAGGAAGATTGTTCCCGATGTTGGGGAAGTCCAGAACAAGGGGTCACAGTTTAAGGATATAGGGGAAATCTTTTAGGACTCAGATGAGAAAAACATTTTTCACACAGAGAGTGGTGAATCTCTGGAATTCTCTGCCACAGAATGTAGTTGAGGCCACAGTTCATTGGCTATATTTAAGAGGGAGTTAGATGTGGCCCTTGTGGCTAAAGGGATCAGGGGGTATGGAGAGAAGGCAGGTACAGGATACTGAGTTGGATGATCAGCCATGATCATATTGAATGGCGGTGCAGGCTCGAAGGGCCGAATGGCCTACTCCTGCACACTAATGATTTTTTGCACAGTAGTCGGTAAGGCATGGGGTTAGGTTCCACGCTGAGTCCACTCCCTCCAGCCATACTCTCTCTTCATACTCTCTTTTCTATGTTTCTATGATCCTGATCTCAGGTGCTGTCTGTGTGGCGTTTGCACGTTCTCTCTGTGGGATTTCTCCGGGTGCTCCGGTTTCCTCCCACATCCCAAAGACGTGTGGGTTTGCACTGTTAATATTGTTGGGCTGCATAATTGTCTCCGTAAGTTGCCTCTAGTGCGTGGGATGTGAAAGGGATAACACGGAACTGGTGGACTCGGTGGGCCGAAGGGCCAGTTTCTATGCTGCTTCTCCAAACCCAGCTAAAAGTACAGCACAGAACAGGTCCTCTGGCTCACAGCAGCATCTGAGCCGAACACGATGACAAGATCAACTAATCTCATCTGCCTGCACAAAACTCCTTGCGCATATAAATATCAGGCCCGTCAAGAGATCGTTTCAGCCTCCTTGCTTTGTAGTAAAGGCTCCATTGGTCAGCAGGGAGATTAAGGCGGTTGCCAATGGCGGGGAATGAGGATTAAAGTGTGGTGAAGAGAGAGTATGGCTGGAGGGAGTGGACTCAGCGTGGAACCTAACCCCATGCCTTACCGACTACTGTGCAAAAAAATCATTAGTGTGCGGAAATCATTTCGAGGACTCGGTTTTTGCCTGAGGTAGAATCAGTGAAGTGGTTAGAGTCCACTGCATTTCTTCTTTTGCAAAGCACAAACAAATAGCCGGTACACAAAAAAGCTGGAGAAACTCAGCGGGTGCAGCAGCATCTATGGAGGGAAGGAAATAGGCAACGTTTCGGGCCGAAACCCGAGGGTTTCGGCCCGAAACGTTACCTATTTCCTTAGGTCTGAAGAAGGGTTTCGGAGCGAAGGAAATAGGTCGAAACCCTGAAGGGTTTCGGCCCGAAACGTCGCCTATTTCCTTCGCTCCATAGATGCTGCTGCTGCACCCGCTGAGTTTCTCCAGCATTTTTGTCCCCCTTCGATTTTCCAGCATCTGCAGTTCCTTCTTAAACAAACAAATAGCCCTTCTTTTCAAAATCAAAAGTGGGGCCCTGAGTCACTGTAAAGTCTGAAGAAAGGTATGCGAGCTCCCGGTTGTCACACTTGAACCCCCCCCCCCTCCCCCCCCCCTCCCTCCCATTCCCCCACTGACTTTTCTGTCCTGGGCCTCCCCCACCGCCAGTGTGAGGCCCAGCGCCAATTGGAGGAACAGCACCTCGTATTTCGCTTGGGCAGCTTACACCCCAGCGGTGTGAACGTTGCTTTCTCCAATTCAAAGTAACCCTTGCATCCCCTCTCTCCCCGTCCCTCCCCCACCCTAGACGTCCTGTTCGCGTCCCCTCGTTATCACTTCCTCCACGGCCAACAATGGACCATTGTGGGCTCCACCTTTCCTGGGTCATCGGTGCGGGCTCTGATCTATTCTGTAGCTTTTCACACCTCTAGTTTCCCTCTCCTCCGACTCTCAGTCTGAAGAAGGGACCCGACCCAAAACGTCACCTATTCCGTTTCTCCAGAGATGCTGTCTGACCCGCTGAGTTACTCCAGCACTGCGTCTTTCTTTAACTGTAAAGCGGTTCCCAGCTAAACCTTCCTTCCAAAGGGATTGTCTTGATATTGTTCATTTAAAAGGGGAAAAACTGAGCATGGAATAACTGGGAATGACTGAAACGTTTGGATTTGACGTGCTCTTTAGGAGGTGGGTTGTGTGGCTTACTGGTGTACGTCAAGATTTGCAACAACTTCAGAGCAAAGTTTCTTACACAGGGTGCTGGGTGCCTGGAACGCGGTGGTTGAAACGGATATGATGGTGGCATATAAAAGACTTTTGGATAGGGACAATGAAGAGATGTGGGTCTTGTGCAGGTAGATAAGTGAATGAATGAATGAAATAATGAAACGTTATTAGCACATGTGACATGCCACAGTGAAATTCTTTGTTGTGAATGCCATACACAGTGTATGCAAAGGGAGGGCATGTGTAGGGCCTCGACAAAGTTACAAACTGTTCAACATGGTCCGCAATACTTCCCCTTCATTCTCGGCCACCCCCCCCCTCCCTCCCCCTCCACGCCAGGCTCCTCTTTATTCTCGGGCATGTCCTCAGCCAATCCCCGGGCCCATCCCGATAGGTCATGGCATCATGTTCGGCACGAGCATTGTGGGCCTAAGGGCCTGTTCTGTGCTCTGCGTTTTGGAAAAATAGGTTTGTGTGAACCGAGAATCGGCACGCTTAGCTGGGAAGGTCCGGATCTGAGTTAGACGTCAATACATTGCAGACAGTGCATTGCAAGAAAGTAGCGATCTACCAGACTAATTTCGAACATTGGAATGGTAGGAATGTCCCAGATTATGTACCCCAAATTAGTCTGGGAATTTCTTCACTTACCCTGGAGATCATATGAGTCTGGATGAGGTGGGATGTTTCCATGAAGTGACTTATAAGGTATCATAATACTTTCGCTGTGTGTTTTTGTGAATCAAAAGACCAGCATTGGTGGAAGAGAAAGGCCAGTTGGATTTTTTTTTCTTCTAATTCCTCTGTTTTTGTTAATAACTTTTCAATTGATGAGCATTTCTTCAATAGGACATTTGGCTCACTCTTCAAAGTTAATGGGTATTTCAAGCATTTGCGGATTGCTTTGGAAGTTGGTCTTTGAAAGATATTATTCACTGGGCCATATTATGTGCTTCATTGTTCTGCCTGGCTACCCGCCTTGTTCTTCAAACTATTTTGCAGAGTATTTGTATATTATCAGCAACGGCTACTAAATCTGGACAGCTGACAGCGAAACATTGATGGCTTCTTTGTTTAGTTCGAGTTTAGTTAAGAGACATAACGTGGCTACTGGCCCTTCGGCGCACCGAGTCCATGCAGCTGGCTCTACCAGCTCCGCCACTGTGCCGCTCCGATCTTCTTTTTCATAGGTGGAACACCGTTGTTAACAAGACGAGCAATTATTGACCATAACCAAGTGTCCTTTGAGTGTGTGTATGGTCAAGCCTTTCCTTACAGCCGCCCTATAGTCTGGCTGTTGAAAGGGGCTCCCATGGTATCGTATGGTAGAGACTAGACACAAAAGGCTGGAATAACTCAGCGGGTCAGGCAGCATCTCTGGATAGAAACATCGGCCCTTCGAGCCTGCACCGCCATTCAATATGATCATGGCTGATCATCCAACTCAGTATCCCATCCCTGCCTTCTCTCCATACCCCCTGATCCCTTTAGCCACATGGGCCACATAGAAGGAATGGGCGACGTTTCGGGTCGAGACCTTTCTTCTCCAGAGATGCTGCCTGTCCCACTGACTTACTCCAACATTTTGTGTCTAACTTCGATTTAAACCAGCATCCTCCTCATCATCACGTATAGTAGAGACAGTGATGATAAAGAAATAGCAGTTTGAGTCATGCCCTTCGGCCCGACTTACCAACGACGACTAACACGCCCCATCTACACTAGTCCCACCTGCCCGCGCTTGGCCCATATCCCTCTAAACCTGTCCTAGCCATGTAGCTGTTGAAACGTCTCTTAAATGTTTATGATAGTACCTACATCATCTACTGTACGTCTTCCGGCAGTTTGATCCATTTACCCACCGACATTGTGTAACAAAGTTATCCCTCAGGTTCTTATTTAGCCTTTCCCCCCTCACCTTAAACCTCCGGTCCTCTGCTTCTCGATTCCGCTACTCTGGGCAAACGACTCTGCATTGACCCGATCAACTCCAAGTTGATAGAGATCCCGTACATCACGTGTTCTCAGCAGCTGGTTCCTCACTTTCACATTACTGTGGCAATGTACAAAATCATGCAGCAAGCCAATGAAAGCAATTTGGAAATGACTAATTTGAAACCTGATTTTCTCCCTTTCAATAACTGTTAAATTGAGTTCTAATTCTTGATTTTCGAACCACTTTGAGGCTGTGGCCAAGAAAGCATACCGACACCTCTACTTCACAAGCCTACGGTAAATTGGCAAGTCTCCAATGACTCTTGCCGACTTCCACAGATGAACCGTACAAAGAGCCCTATCCAGATGCGCCACAGCTTGATATGGAGTCGGCTCTGCCCAAGACCGCAAGCGAGAATAGGCGTGATGTAGGTTTATGCCAAGATAGACACATAGTGCTGGTGTAACTCAGCGTGGTCAGGCAGCACCCCTGAAGAAAGGTCCAGACCTGAAACATCACCTACCCATGTTCTACAGAGATGTTGCCTGACCTGATGGGTGACCCCGCCACTTTGTGTCTATCTTTAGCAAGACGGGAGAGTTGTGATCGCAGCCCAGACGATCACACAATCATGGGAGGGGGAATTAAAGTGTGTGGTATCCGGGAGATCGGGTAGGTCCAGGAGGTCTGAGCGAAGGTGTTCAGCGATCATCCGTACACTAGTTCTATCCCACACATTGGGGACAGTTTACAGAAGTCAATTAACCTAGAAATCTGCATGTCTTTGGAATGTGGGAGGAAACCAGAGCACCTGGAGAAAGCCCACGTGGTCGCAAGGTGAAGAACGTGCAAACTCCATTCAGACAGCACCCGTGGTCGGGATCGAACGCGGGTCTCTGGCGCCGCAAGGCAGCAACTCTCCCACCGTTCCACCCTGATAAAATATTCCGGGTTATCGATTATCTTGGATGGCAGCATGAGGATGAGATTGTAGCCGGGGGGCTTGCCTTGTGTGCAGTGGGTCTTCTGGGTGGTAAGTCCGAGGAAGGGCCCAGACCTAAGACATGGCAGAAGAAGACATCTGAAAAAGGGTCCCGACCTGAAACGTCGCCCAGTCTGATGAAGGACGTGGACCCAAAACGTCACGTACCCAGTGCCTTCCACAGATGCTGTCTCCAATCTGTCAATTACATAATAGAGCCATACAGCATGGAAACAGGCCCTTCGGCCCAACTTACCCATGCCGGCCAACATGCCCCATCTATACAGAAGGGTTTCTGAAGAAGGGTTTTGGCCCGAAACGTCGACTATTTCCTTCGCTCCATAGATGCTGCTGCACCCGCTGAGTTTCCCCAGCAATTTTGTGTACCTGCCCCATCTATAGTCTCACCCGCCTGCATTTGGCCCATATCCCTCCAAACCTACCCTTTCCGTGTAGCTGTGTATGAAGAAACTGTAGATGCTGGTTTACATGGAAGATAGACATAAAAAGCTGGAATAACTCAACGGGCCAAGCAACATCTCTGGAGGAAAGGAATAGCTGACGTTTCGGGTCGAGACCCTTCTTGAGTTTCTTTGTACCTGCCTCATCCACCTCCTCAAATCATTTGACAGGATTAGGAAGATGGAAAGGGAATGAAGAATCAGAAAACTGTTGCATTTTAGTACTTTACCAAAATGAACTGAAATTATAGCGTTCAGTGCTCAAAGTAAATGCAGACTATAAATTATACCTTTTGAAAAATGCATAGATGTGTGCAAACCTCCTTAGGAGAAGGAGAACATAAACTAGAAAGCAATTAAGGGGACGCGATTTTAAATGATTTTTTCAGGGTTTCTTTTCATTGACCTCGTTTTAAGTAACCGCAATTCGAAGCCACAGCTGAAAATGTTTCCAAACATTGAAGATAGACACAAAACTCTGGAGTAACTTAGGCAGCGTCTCTGGAGAGATGGAAAGGGTGACGTTTCGGATCGAGACCCCTCTTCAGACTGAGAGGCAAGGGAGAGGGAGAGACACAGAGATAAGGACGTGTAAGGTGTGAAAATTAGACAGCAAAGGGGAAGTGTAGTATAGATCATTGTTAGCTAGGGGAAGGAAACAGCGAAGCACTTATTGTAATGCTCGTCCACAAAACCGAATATAGAAAGCACACAAAAATACTGGAGAAACTCAGCGGGTGCAGCAGCATCTATGGAGCGAAGGAAATAGGCAACGTTTCGTCCCGAAACGTTGCCTATTTCCTTCGCTCCATAGATGCTGCTGCACCCGCTGAGTTTCTCCAGAATTTTTGTGTACCTTTGATTTTCCAGCATCTGCAGTTCCTTCTTAAACAGAATGTAGAAAGCCTTTGAGATTTGAAGATGTCCATTAACCTGTTATTTTATGGACCAGCATGTTGACAGGAGTAGGATTTATTGAGGCGGCAAAGTGAAATTTCACCAGCCAAGATTTTCACAGTTCACATTCCCCCTCCATCTGATGTCGGCTGGTGTGATAAGTCTGTGGCTGATCAACCTAAACCTCCGCAGGACACACAAAGCAGTTGGATTTGCGAGGCGTTAGGCTGACGTGTCGAGAGGTCGGGGGGGGGGAGGAGCTGACGGAAGAGTGAAGCACAAGATGGATGGAGGGTGCGGACTAGACACGTTGCATGGGAACGGACGCACTCCAAGCGAACGCTTCCGTTTCACGATTCTCTGACTGGAACTTGAGCTGGGTGGACTCACACAATCGTTTATTTCTCAATAACTGTGGCAATTCTCCTCGTTCTGTCCATGCTTGCGCCCTAGAAATTAATTGGGGGGGGACGATCAAAATGTGAGGAGGGGTAATCTTTCAATGAAAATTAAATATGATGCTTTCCAGTTATCTCTTCTCCACGTGCAACACAAAGGCTGAAGGTGTCCTTCACAAGGTGCCATTCCTAAGTAATATCGCAACGGTCCTTCCATAAGCTAGGGTACTGTCCGATTCAGGATCAGTCCAGGTTCAGGAACAGCTTCTCCCCTACAGCCATCAGGCTATTAAACACTACAACCTCAAATAAACTCTGAACTACAATAGACTATTATTGTTATTATTGCACTACTATTAGTTGATTAAAAGCCCTGTCCCACTGTACGAGTTCATTCAAAGAGTTCTCCCGAGTTTGCCCTGATTCGAACTCGGAGATTTACGGTAATGGCTGCTCGTCGGTACTCGGGGCTCTCGTGGACATTTTTCAACATGTTGAAAAATCTTCACGAGTCTTCCCGAGCTTACCGCGTTTCCTGAGTACCTGCCGTTAGCGTTAAGAGCCGCTAAGAGACGTCCCCGAGCTCCGACGTACCCGCTGCGTTCATTCTACGTGCTTCCACGAGTTTGATTTTTTTAAACTCGGGAGAGCTCTTGAATTACCTTGTACCGTGGGACAGGGCTTTTATACTAACACTATCCTGCACACACTAGTGACAATTTACAATCCGACTACTGGTGCTGTCTGTATGTTCTCCCTGTGACCGTGTGGGTTTTCTCTGGGTGCCCTGTGGCTTGGTATAAATGTAAATTGTCCCTAGTGTGTGTAGGATAGTGTTAATCGGTGGGCCGAAGGGCCTGTTTTGATGCTGTATCTCTAAATTAAACTAAACCAACTGGAGCTGGGTGCAGTACTCCAAGATTCAATCACCTGTCGCTAACCGTGGTTGTGAGCTGACTGACCATCGAACACTTTACACTTCAGAAGTCAGGGAAAAGTCCCAAAATCTCTGACCAGTCTTTCCATCATCAGGAGACTGCGAAGCCCTGGGCCTGGGCCTGGGCCTGGGCCTGGGCCTGGGCCTGGGCCTGGGCCTGGGCCTGGGGGAAGGAACATATTTGTTAAGAATATATCCATTGACAAAAGGGCCTTGACGAAAACACAGGCTGACATTTCGCACTGCCTTTCCCGAATTCCTTTATTTTAATTCTGAGATGTTGCCTCTTTGTTTTTGTAGGAACCTCATGCCCCGGACTCTGGAAGGACAGATCACCATGGAGAAAACGCCCAGTTACTTTGTCACCAAAGAAGCCCCGAAGCGCATCTCCTCCATGTCGAGGAACACCAAGTTGATCGTGGTGGTGAGGAACCCTGCCACCAGGGCCATCTCGGATTACACCCAGACCCTGTCCAAGAACCCGGGGGTCCCCAGCTTTCAGGCGCTGACCTTTAAAAACGTCAGCACGGGTCTGATCGACACCACGTGGAGCGCGGTCCGCATCGGCATCTACGCCAAGCACCTGGAGAACTGGCTGCAGTATTTCCCCCTCTCCAAGATCCTCTTTGTGAGCGGGGAGAGGCTCGTTAGCGACCCGGCCGGCGAGATGGGCCGGGTGCAGGATTTCCTGGGCCTTAAGAGGGTCGTTACTGACAAGCATTTCTATTTTAACGAGACCAAGGGCTTTCCCTGTCTGAAGAAACCCGAGGGCAGCAGTAAACCACGTTGCCTGGGCAAATCAAAGGGAAGGACTCACCCGAAAATAGATATGGATGTTGTCCTACGGCTTAAAGAATTCTACAGGCCATTTAATCAGAAGTTCTACCAGATGACGGGCCAGGACTTTGGCTGGGAGTGAAATACATTATACTTAGCACAAACAACTGGCAATTAACTGCATGTAGAGCAACTGAGTTCGTTCATGTTAACCTTTTCTCAGCACTCGGTTTCTCTGGGAATTTGTAAAGGTTCAGTCTCACTTGCCTCAATTTTTGCGAGAGTTCATGAAATCCTTTTTACAGGTTTTTTTATGCCGAACTTTATTAATAAAAAAACGTTACATGACAAACCAAGGAATAATACTCAGAGGGGAACGAAATTCTAAAGTGCTGCTTTCATGTTTGGTATTGAAAATGAACTGCAAGATCTCACCGGTCCAGAAATGCTGAATATTAAGGATAATCTTTAGAGGTTGCAAGATTTTTAAAATAAATGACGTTGCTAGGCGTCTCTCTGAAGTATTCTGAATCTACTCTTAGGAACTGCAGATGCTAGTTTACACCAAAGATAGACGCAAAATGCTGGAGTAACTCAGCGGGACAGGCAGCATCTCTGGATAGAAGGAATGGGTGACGTTTCGGGTCGAGACTCTGTCTTACTGCCTCAATGCACTACTGCTATACACTTGAACTGAACTGTATACAAAGACGAGACGTTACCCATTCGTTCTCTCCAGAGATGCTGCCGGTCCCGCTGAGTTACTCCAGCATTTTGTGTCTACCTTAGCAGCTATCGTGTTGTCCAAGGCATTTGACATTCATTTTGAAGTTAACCACTGACCCCAACAAATGAAACCATTCTGAATCTGAATCATAAAATTAACTTAATTAAACGCAGAAGGATACAACAAGTTGGATTCACTGTTTATTTTGCAAGTGAAAATATCCTGTCCCTTTTTCCACTCTGTGATGAGTCCACATTTTTGGTTGAGGAGACTGCTCTGTTTTTTTAATCCTTTAATATATATGATTTTGCCAAGTGTTATTCTGTCGAAGATTACATTCAATACTGCAAACAATGAAAAAGATGTAGAAAATCGACAGAATTTGTCAGTCAGCAAATTAATTTACTTGTTCGTGTTTGAATGCCTTGGAAGCAGATTTACAGGCAGTAGTAAAAATGTAAAAACAAGGAACTGCAGATGCTGGTTCATACCAAAAAAAAAAGACACAAAATGCTGGAGTAACTCTGAGATACTGCCAGGCCCGTTTGGTTCCTCCACCATTTTGTGTCTTTCTTTTGGGTAATAATACATGGTCTATGAGGGCATCTTCAGTTGCAGTGGTTTGGAATGGACAAAAGTGCCATCAAAAATTGTGATTCTGGAACCTTAACTTGGAAAACAAAATCACGCACCTGATTTAAATTGACCCAAATCTGTAGGTTTAGAGACACAGCATGGAAACAGGCCCTCCGGCCCACCAAGTCCATACCAACCATCGATCAACCCGTTCAAAGTAGTTCTATGCTATCCCACTTTCACATGCCTACACACAAGATACAATTTTACAGAGGCCGTTCAGCCTACAAACATTGACGTCTTTGGGATGTAGGAGGAAACCGCTATAGAAGCAACAGGAAACTCCCAAGAAGAGTGATTTGATTTTGCTGCAATCTTTTCTTCCCCATAAATCTTATCTGATGCCTACACATCATTCAGTGGAACCAAAATGATAGATGACTGATCCGTCTCCTATTAGTGAATCTGGCAACACTTCCACCTCAAGTCTATTATTTTGGATAAGATCAAGTCGCTAGACAATAGACAATAGGTGCAGGAGTAGGCCATTCGGCCCTTCCAGCCATTCGGCCCTTCGTCGAGTTCTGTACTTACAGTCGGCTCATCATCAGATATGAAAAAGGTGCCTTCCTGATATCAAATGTAAAACGCATGGGAAGGAACTGCAGACGCTGGTTTAGACTGAAAATAGACACAAAATGTTGAAGTCACCCATCGGGTAAGGCAGCATCTGTGGAGAAAAGGAAAAGGTGACGTTTCAGGTCGGAATCATTCTTTAGACCCGAAGAATCTTCCGTCTGAAGAAGACGTCACCTACTCCTTTTCTCCAGAATACTGCTGTCTGCCCCGCTGATTTACTCCAACAATTTGTGTCTACTATTTAAAATGTCTGGTTTGTCAGAAAGTTGAGCGTTGCCCAAAGTGAGGACCTCACAGGTCATGACCTGGCATTGAAAGTCATCACCAATTTAAAATTACTTTGGGAAACCCGTTTAATGAAGCGGCACGGTGGCGCAGCGGGAGAGTTGCTGCCTCTCAGCGCCAGAGACCCAGGTTCAATCCTGACTACGGGTGCTGTCTGTACAGAGTTTGTACGTTCTCCCAGTGACCTGTGTGGGTTTTCCCCGGGTGCTCTGGTTTCCTCCCACACTCCAAAGACGTGCAGGTTTGTAGGTTAATTGGCTTTGGTAAAATTGTAAATTGTCCCTGGTGTGTGTAGGATAGTGTTAGTGTGCGGGGATCGCTGGTGGTCGGCACGGACACGGTGGGCTGAAGGGCCTGCTTCCACGCTGTATCTCTAAACAAAATTTATCTGTGATTCACCTATCGTGTCAATGCTGAAAATGTTTGTCCTCTCTGTTTGGATTTCATGCTTTAAACTGTTAATTTACATTGATATGTTTTAATGTTGTATTCATAATGTATAGTTAAGAGTAACTAATATAATTTTTTTCAACTAAAGTTATGTATGTTTTGCAACATGCTTACTACTTACGTTTTTGTGGAGTTGCGTTATTTTAGTACAGTTCACTTAACACCGAAACTGTATACGGTAATTATTTCTGATGGACATAATTAACTGAAATCATTGGTCTCCATTATGTATAAAACAATATTATTTTAAGTAATATTTCATCATTGAAATGCTATATTCAGTGACAAAAATCATTCTTGTTTCTATAAACAAAACATATTTTCTATCAATTGGTTTCTAAAGTCATAATTCCTAAAAATAATACTTTTTATTTATTCCGCTATCTAAAGACACGTAAATTTATAAAGGGGTCTCTTTATCATATCCAAAGCATTTGTTTTCTTCCGCTTTAGGAAGCTGAGTAATAATATTTTTGTTATTGCTAGACTGGAAGCATTGTTTAACGGATGTAGACTTAAATTCTGAGTATTTATATTTTTGGTGTTCCTCCATTTTAGTTACATTAGCCCTCTAGCTTTCTCCTCCACTTAGCATGTTGCAGTGGAAGACTGGAGTTTGGGAACAGATTCTTACTCCGCAAATGCATATTTCAATCTCAACAAGGTAGCATCTGCAGTTCCATCTTACACATGGATAGTGACGTTTCGGGTCGAGAAGGGTCCTGACCCGAAAAGTCACCTATCCAAAGTTCTCCAGAGATGCTGCCAGACCTGCTGAGTTACTCCAGCACTTTGTGTCCTTTTATGTACTAACCAGCATCTGCAGTTCTGCATCGGCAACTGGAGGCAACTGGAGGCAGGAAATGGCCAGAAGGAATCAGATCCAGCAATAGATGACCAAGGAAGGGTGGAGCCCACAATGGTCCATTGTTGGCTGGGGAAGTAGATATAACGAAGGGACACAGGGATGCGAACAGTGGAACTAATAGGACGACTAGGTTGGGGGAGGGGCGGTGAGAGGGAATGCAGGGGTTACTGTGAAATTAGAGCAATCAATATCCATACTGCTGGGTTGTAATCTGTCCAAGCTAAATACGAGGTGCTGTTCCTCCAATTTGCGTGTGGCCCCACTCTGACAGTAGTCATGGAATCATAGAGTGATACAGTGTGGAAACAGGCCCTTCGGCCCAACTCGCCCACACTGGCCAACATGTCCCACTAGTCCCACCTGCCCGCGCTTGGTCCATATCCCTCCAAACCTGTCCTATCCATGTACCTGTCTAACTGTTTCTTAAACGTTGGGATAGTCCCAGCCTCAACTACCTCCTCTGGCAGCTTGTTCCATACACCCACCACCCTTTGTGTGAAAAAGTTACCCCTAATAGATTCCTATTAAATCTTTTCCTCCTTTTTGCAGAGAGGTAAGTGTGAAAATGGGAAGAGGAGTTAAAGTGTAGAAGTCTGAAGAAGGGTTTCGGCCCAAAACGTTGCCTATTTCCTTCGCTCCATAGATGCTGCTGCACCCGCTGAGTTTCTCCAGCTTTTTTGTGTACCATCGATTTTCCAGCATCTGCAGTTCCTTCTTGAACAGGGGAGTTAAAGTGTTTGGCAACCGGGAGATGGCATAGGCCAAGGCGAGGGTGTTAATTCTAAACAGTGGAACTACTGGATGGCCAGGGTAGGGGGGAGGGGGGGGGGGGGGGGTAATTTAAAGCTATACTGATATTTGTGGAACCCATATTAAAAAAAAGGCATGTAATATATGGTGAATGAGATTTATACAACAGAACATTTTGAATGAGCACTTACATAAACGTTACCCCACACATCACTGTCCCTGGAAGAATGTATGATGATCATGCTAATACTCATCAACTAAGGGAGAGCCTGCAGTCATTTCTGAAATCTTGATCACACAATGTTTTGTCTCGAAAACATAAGTGATGGCTCTCAAGAGGGATGTTCTAAACTGGATCTTCGTTTGAATTATGTTGTTATCTAAGCAAACGTGTAATTGATACAACAAGGCATGTTTCATTCAGCTTAGTGTAGAGATACAGGCCCTTGGGCCCACTGAGTCTGCACCGACCAGCGATCCCCACACACTTAAACACTATCCTACACACACAAGGAACAATTTTATATATTTATACCAAGCCAATTGACCTACAAACCTAGGTACGTCTTTGGAGTGTGGGAGGAAACCGGAGCTCCCGGAGAAAACCCACGCAGGTCACGGGGAGAACGTACAAACACCGCACAGACAGCAATTGTAGCCAGGATCGAACCCAGGTCCCTGGAGCTGTGAGGCGGCAACTCTACCCCTGTGCCACCATGCCGCCCTTATGTTCGAAATGGATATTTATCGTCAATCTGGGACCCAGCCCCTCAATGTTGTTGGAGGTTTAAGATTTGCAAAATTACAGATCAAAGATACAGATGCAACACAGATTATTTAAATATACTGTATTAAATTAAATTGACAGCCATTCACAATGGATAATTACTAATCTACCCCCCACGCTGCCTCAGCAAGGCCAGCAGCATCATCAAGGACCAGTCTCACCCCGGTCACTCCCTCTTCTCCCCTCTCCCATCAGCCAAGAGGTACGGAGATGTGAAAATGCACACCTCCAAATTCAGGGGCAGTTTCTTCCCAGCTGTTATCAGGCAACTGAACCATCCTATGATCAACTGGATAGCTGACCAGAGCTACCAACCACCTCATCGGAGACCCTCGGACTATCTTTAATCAGACTTTACTGGACTTTATCCTGCACTAAACGTTATTCCCTTTATCCTATACTATGCGATTGGCTCGACTGTAATATGACAAGGCTCTGGAACCAAGCGTGCCGGAAAATCAGTGGTGGACCTAACAACACCGATTAAATATAGTTCGTAGGTTTCCAAAGGGGTAGATGGGAGGTCAGGACCACTCTGGGTAGACAGGTCTGTTCGTGTGGCCCTGAATGCTCGCACCGTTGCCTACAACTCAGGCCTGGCATCAGGAAACATGGACGTCTACAAGGCAGAGTCCTACCGACTGCGAAGGGCGGTGAAGTACGCAAAGAGAAGGTACAGAGACAAGATGGAGTTACAGATGGAGCAGCAGGACACCAGAAGCCTGTGGCAGGGGCTACGGATTGTAACCAACTACTGGGGCACCCCTCCCTCATCCGCAAGTGCCGGCACCTCCCTAGCTGATGACCTGAACTCCTTTTACGCTCTTTTCGAGAGGGGCAACACCAACCCAGGTCTGCCGACTATCGACAATACCGCCAGCGGGCTGGCTACCGAAGCTGAAGGGAGGAATGTGCACACATTCTCGCTGTCCGAGCACCACGTGAGGAGGGCTCTGACACGGGTGAACACAAGAAAAGCTGCAGGCCCCGATGGCATCTTGGGGCGAGTACTCAAGTCCTGTGCTACGCAGCTAGCTCCAGTGCTCACTACATTATTCAACCTCTCCCTGGACAAGTCCGTGGTCCCTGCCTGCTTCAAAAAATCCATCATTGTACCGGTACCAAAAAATGCCTCCCCAGCCTGTCTGAATGACTACCGTCCGGTGGCCCTTACCTCGGTAGTCATGAAATGCTTTGAGAGGCTGGTGAAGAAACACATCTGCGCCTTCCTCCCTCGCCACATGGACCCGTTGCAGTTCGCATACCGTCCGAACAGATCCACGGACGATGCGGTCTCCCAGGTCTTGCACACCGCTCTCTCCCATCTGGACAGCCAGAAGGGGGGCTACGTGAGGATGCTGTTCATAGACTACAGTTCAGCCTTCAACACGATAGTCCCCACCAGACTGGCCAGGAAGCTAATGGAATTGGGGCTCAACAACCTCCCTGTGTGCCTGGGTCCTGGACTTTCTCACCGCCAGGCCCCAGGTAGTCAAGATGGGAGGGAATACATCGAAGTCCTTCACCCTGAGCACAGGATCGCCCCAGGGTTGCATCCTCAGCCCCCTATTGTACTCCCTGTACACACATGACTGTGTGGCTAGGTTCAGCTCCAACTCAATAATTAAGTTTGCTGATGACACTGTGGTGGTGGGCCTGATCTCAGACAACGATGAGAAGGCCTACCGGGAGGAGGTGGCTGATCTAGCACTCTGGTGCCAGGATAACAGCCTCCTCTTGAACATCAAAAAAACGAAGGAGCTGATCATGGACTTTAGGAGGGCACATCATCCGAGGACGTACACTCCATTGAGGATAAATGGGGATCCTGTGGATAGGGTGAACTGTTTTAAATATCTGGGAGTCCACATCTCCGAGGATATGACATGGGCATCACACGCCTCAGCACTCGTGAGTAAGGCAAGGCAGCGCCTTTACCACCTCAGGCAATTGAGGAAATTCAGAGTGTCTCCGAGGATCCTCCAGTGCTTCTACGCAGCGGCGGTGGAAAGCATCTTGTCCGGGAACATTACCATCTGGTTTGGGAATTGCTCTGCCAAGGACAAGAAGGCTCTGCAGAGAGTAGTGCGTTCGGCCAAACGCACTATGGGAACTTCACTTGCCCCCCTGCAGGAACTATACATCAGGAGGTGCAACTCCAGAGCCAACAATATCATGAGAGACCCCTTCCACCCCTGCAACGGACTGTTCCAGCTGCTACGGTCAGGCAAACGCCTCCGTTGCCATGCGGTGAGAACGGAGAGGTTGAGAAGGAGTTTCTTCCCAGAGGCCATTCGGACTGTAAACGCCTATCTCACCCGGGACTAACTATAATGAACGTTTTTCCTTCCATCATTTATTATGTAAAAGAATATGTGTGTTTGTGATTGTGTTTATAGTTTGTTTGGTTGTTTGTCTTTTGCATAAAAGTCCGCGAGCATTGCCACTTTCATTTCACTGCACATCTCGTATGTGTATGTGACAAATAAACTTGACTTGACTTGACTTCTCTAGTTGGTGAGAGGGCGGGCCAGTTGCCTGATAAAAGCTGAGAAGAAGCTGTTCAGTTAATTTAGGACAAAATGGTTGGTGGCGCAGCGGTAGAATTGCTGCCTCACAGCGCCAGTGACCTGGGTTCAATCCTGACTACGGGTGCTATCTGTACAGAGGTTCTACATTCTCCCCGTGACCTGCGTGGGTTTCCTCCCACACTCTAAACTAATTGGCTTCTGTAAAAAATATATATGTATATATATAGTGTACAGTGTGACAGCTGGTTGGTGTGAACTGGGTGAGCTGAAAGGCTTGTTTCCGTGAAGTATCTATCGAAAAATAAATAGAGTCCAAGTTGGAAGGTCTCCAATGGGGTGGATGCGAGGTCAACACCGCACTCTCTGGCTGGTGCGAGGACGGTTCAGTCGCCCGACCACAGCTGGGAAGAACGTGTTCAGTTCATGTAAAGAGCAAACAGTTAATGTTCATTCCCGCCGTTTGCAACGATTGCCAACAAAAGTCACCGAGCAATTAAAAGCACCCCTTCCCCTATTGGCATTCTCCAGGGGACTGTACAATTCCGGGACAAAATGTCTAAAATAGAATGGAGATGAAAGTGGGCTGGGGTCTGGCGTGCTGGGAGGCTGTGTCACATCTACTGCAACGTGTTTGGCAGCTTCACTGGCAGGCCCGGCGTGATGGACTACACCCCTCATGTTTGGGGTTTGGGTCCCGGTGACACTCCACCAAATTATTCTCAGTGACAGCTTCAAAGTTTCCCAAAGTGGCTGTGAAAGGGCTGGAACGCTTGATAGCGATCCTATTAGCCAGCTGAGTGAATGCATTCAGGGGGCAGCCATATAGATATGCAAAAACCCAGCCGTGCTCTCAAAGAGGCCCTGTGTCTCCCTTTTTGTAAAGCCACCGCTCTCTTTAAGAGCCGGCCTTTCTCCGAGCGCACAATGCCATATAGACTGCGGTATTAAGAGCATCCGAAGCAGGCACCACCGCATTGAATCTCAGGTCGTCGACTCATTAAGGATGCTCGTCGGGATCTTGCGAATACTCCTCAAGAGGGTTGACTGCGAGGATTTGTATTTTTGAAGTGTCGGAACAATGGCCTGTTGAACCTAATTGCTGCCCCGGCAGTTAGGGTTCAAGTGTTTGCATTCACTGAGCTGGACCTGGAACACTTGTGGCCTTTCTGTTCGACAGAGTCTCCACTTCATCACGCCTCGGACAATACAGTATATTGTGAACGCTTGGTGTTACGGAGAAAGCACCTGAGACCGACCCCAAACTCGGAGAAACTCTTAATTTCGAAACTCTTATGAAGGCAGAAAACCTGTGTCCTAGCGGTAACAGGTCGGAGGAAAGTCGTTCACAATTTGCCTGAACGATATTGAGCGATAGTTGGTGATAGGAATGATAATTTGTGACATTTAAACAACTTCTACCCGCAACCACCCCGTGTTGCCCCCGATCCATTGATAAAATGCTGGCAGAACCTTGAAAAGAAAATCGCCAAACTTTATAAACATTACTTTTGTTTATTTATTCTTTCTGACACCATTTTTGTGATTTTTAAAAAAATCACTCCATTGCTTCATTCCATTTAGAATGGTTATGTCAATACCTTTTAAAAGATCAAATTGCATTTTTAAAGAAAATCCTCCTTGTTTCTTTGCGCAGTGTTGCAATAGTATTCAAAAGAAAACACTAATATTGGATTGAAAATCCTTGCCCTAAAACATGCATAGAAAGAACCATCTTGAGAACCGCCTTGGCTGTCAGTTCAGAGCAGATGCTGGTTTAGTATGTAGAGCAGAATGCCAGCGATCTGAAGTATTGCAAGCTGCAACTTGTTTGCTAAAAAGAGGGGGAAACTTAGCAGTTACAGGCTGGCCAGTTGTTAGTGATGGGGGAACATTTTTAGGCAATTTTAATGACAATAATCTAAACTGTTTAATAAACTTTAAGCCCTCTGGGATATGAAGAACAATAACAGAATAATTCAGAAATTGGCTCAGGGATAGGAAACTGAGTTTGTTTTGAATGGCTGCAAGCAATGTACAATTATATGGCCTGGGAAGTTGATAGTTTGCGGTGGCACGGTGGCGCAGCGGCTGCCTTACAGCCCCAGAGACCCAGGTTCGATCCCGACCATGGGTGCTGTCTGTACAGTTTGTACGTGTTCTCTCTGTGACGTGGGCTTTCTCATTGATTGTCATTATTAATTTCTCTAACTTTAACATTTTGTTAACCAGATGTAAACCATCGCATCGACTTTAAAGTCTGAAGAAGGGTCCTGACCCGAAACGTCACCTATTCCTTCTCTCCAGCGGTGCTGCCTGACCCGCTGAGTTACTCCAGCACTTTGTGTCCTTTTTCTTTGGACAAACCAGTAATATGGGCAGATGAAACTATTGCACAGGAATGTGAAATGATATAACCATATAACCATATAACAATTACAGCACAGAAACAGGCCATCTCGACCCTTCTAGTCCGTGCCGAACACGTATTCTCCCCTAGTCCCATATACCTGCGCTCAGACCATAACCCTCCATTCCTTTCCCGTCCATATAACTATCCAATTTATTTTTAAATGATAAAAACGAACCTGCCTCCACCACCTTCACTGGAAGCTCATATGTTTTTATTAGCGCAATGAGGGGAACGTTGTATGTAGACAGATGGTGACGGTTGGCAGGAGAAAGAGAGAAGTCTCTCAAAATTATACCTGGCATCTTTGTACTTTTTAAAATAATGGTGGGATCGTATGTAAAAGAAAAGACATGCCGTCAAGCCTGTATAAAAGACTGTTTAGGCCTGAGCTGAGGTATTGTGCTCAATTCTGGGCACAGTGCCTATAGGAAATATGTCGAGGTCTTAGAGCGGGAATAATAAAGGTAGCTTGAAGGCTTTGAGTTCAGCAGAGAAACTGAATAATCTGCAATCTCATCAAAACGCAGAAAACCTTCTGAGTGATAAACAATAAAAGATGTTCAAAAGCATAAGCAGTTTTAAAAAAATGAAGGGAAACAGTGTGTAGGAAGAAACAGCAGACTGCCGGAACTTTACACCGCAGATAGACACAAAAAGCTGGGGTAACTCAGCGGGACAGGCAGCATCTCTGGATGTTTCGGGTCAAGACCTTTCTTCAGTCTAAAGAAGGGTCTCGACCCAGAACGTCACCTAATTCCTTCTCTCCAGAGGTGCGGCCTGTCCCGCTGAGTAACTCCAGCATTTAGAGAGGGAAGAAGAATGGTTTGGGTTTAGAACACAAAGTGCTGGAGTAACTCCAGCAGGTCGGGCAACATCTCTGGAGAACATGGATAGGTGACGTTTCAGCCTGGAGAAGGGTCTTGAACCAAAATGTCACCTATCCATGTTCTCCAGTGCTTAGTTATTCTCCCACTTATCCTTTGTGTGTTAACCAGTGCCTGCAATTCTTAGTTTCTACTGGTTTACGTCTATGTTTATTATTGTCACATGCCCCAAGGTACAGTGAAAAGCTTTGTTTCGCATAATAATAATAATAATATATTTTATTGTCATTACACATAGGTGCAACGAGATTTGGTATGCAGCTTCCTTCCGATAGTCATAACTTAAACAACTAATAACATTTAGATACACCGAGAAACATGATTTATAAATTTAAAAAATTTCAATTAAAAAAAAAGAACAGTAAAACAGTCTAAAGTGCAAATATGTCTGTGCCGGGTCGATGTGCGTGAATACAGTTCATGGGGGTGGGTGGTGGGGGGCACTCAGCAGGGCCGGTTCAGAGCAGCGACAGCTCTGGGGATGAAGCTGTTCCTGAGTCTGGAGGTGCAGGCGTAGAGGGCCTTGCCGGAAGGTAGGAGTTTGAACAGACTATTACAAGGGTGATACCCAATCAATTCCGATGATACTATACATAACTACAATCACGACACAAACTGAAGTACAATGGGTAGAGGGAAGGGGAAGACACAGAATGTAGTTCTCAGCAGTGTAGCACAACTGGATGCAGATGTGAAAGAACCAGATGGCACACGTGCAAACGATTTTCCACGGCACGCGGAGATCTTCAACACACCGCCTCTCTCCACGGCAGAGGCAGATTCAGTAGTAAGATCAATTGGATAAATGGTGAAAGGAAAATAAAAATGATAGTCCGGGTGGGGTGGGACTAATTGGATATCTATTCCACAAAGCCAGCGATTACAGTGATCAGAACAACCCCCCTATGTGCTAAGTAATTCTACCAGTTACATTATTTTTAGTAGAAGTGGTGCTTTTTCTGAATTAGCCTGGGCAGCCTTAAAGTAAGGTAAACAGTTCAGCAATGCTGGAATATTGAGGATGTTATGGCAGGCGAATAAGCAAGCCACGCATGGTGAATCAAAGAGATCTTTATTGTCAAAGCAAAAGGAACAACACACACGCGAATGGGGGAAGGTTGACCCGGGGGTTCGTTATTATATCAAGTCAAGTCACATTTATTTATATAGCACATTTAAAAAACAATTCTCGTTGGCCAAATTGCTTTACATTTGTTATAAGAATAGCACAACAAAACAAACTACATACATGTATACATATAGCCCTCACTCAGAGGACGTCAGGAAAGGCTTGGGAGTATAGATAGAGTCGATGGAGGAGGCAGTTCTGATGGGAAAGGGGATACTGTTCCACAGTCTAGGGGCTGCAACCGCAAAGGCACGGTCGCCCCTGAGCTTATGCCTCGACCGTGGGATATTCAGCAGCCCCAAGTCGGCCGATCTGAGGGGCCTGGAGATGGAATGGTGGGTGAGAAGACTTTTTATGTAGGTGGGGGCAAGCCCATTGAGGGCTTTGTAGACATAGAGGAGGATCTTTAAGTTTATATGGAACCGCACAGGGAGCCAGTGGAGAGAGGCCAGGATCGGGGTGAAGATGTGGTCCCTTTTTCGGGTGCCCGTCAGGAGTCTCGCTGCGGCGTTTTGGACCAGTTGCAGGCGGGACAGGGAAGATTGGCTGATGCCAGTGTAAAGGGAGTTGCAGTAATCTAGGCGGGAGGAGATGAATGTGTGGATGATCTTTTCCAGGTAGGGCACACCCCTATACCTCGTGACAACTCCTTCCTGCCATTACCCAGTCACGTGACCCTACCCCCGACTGCCGAGGGTTCGCATTGTAAGTGGCCACAATGTAATTTATGAGTTTGGATCAACTTGGGGATATGGGCCAAATGCAGGCAAATGGGACTAGCATCTTGATTGGTATGGCGAGTTGGGCCGAAGGGCCTGTATCCCGTGCTGTAGAATGCCTGTTTGATAACTGATATGATTACAAAAGTAAAGCATAAAAAGGTAGACTTTACTGTAATAATCAGCCCTCTGAGTCCACGCCGATTATTGATCACCAGTTCACATGATAGTTCTATGTTATCCCACTTTCTCATCCACTCCCTACGCACTAAGGGTTTGGCACCATTTTCAAGTCTCAGATATTATAAGTGCAGAGTTTTTAACCAGACCATGAAGGCCCATTGTCCTGGCGGCGTGGCAGTGTCGGCCCGGCCAAGCATAGCCGTTGGTGTCTTCCACTGTTGCTCCACCGCAGCCCCGTGCAACTGCAGGCCGTGTGCTCGGCATCTTGGAGCGCCGCCCAGTCCAGCCGAGCCCCCAGGCTGCTGCAGGGCCTCCAGCGGCCCACTACAACATCGAGGTGCCCTCCTCTGCTTCTCACAGGCATCGTGTGCAGAACAGACATTATGGGCTGAACGGCCTGTTCATGTACTGTTCTATGTTCTATGTCTCTTTCATGTCATTTACATTGCAGAAACAGGCCGTGTGGCCCAATGGGTCTGTGGAAATTTAACCACATCAACACAATCTTCTTTTCCTTTCCTCCAAACTAATTTATCTATCTTTGTCTTCAATTCATCATGGGCAGCAGTGATTAGTGTGGGTATCAGGGGTTATGGGGAGAAGGCAGGATACTGCAGTTAGGAGATAGATCAGCCATGATTGAATGGCGAGTAGACTTGATGGGCCGAATGGCCTAATTCTGGCTCTACAACTTATGAACGTATGGATTCACTAATTAGATCAGGGCCGCGAATTTCTGACTGTGTTTCACACATGTTAATGATAAGATCATTTTGCACAAGTGAAAATCTGGAGAATAAGTAACTGGATTAAAATGGCTGAATCAGGTTATATATTCAAGCAAAGAATCTGGCAATATATCCCAGCAACTCTCTGGTGGATTGAACCACATCATAGTAAGCATGCACCACAGTAAGCATACTGTCGGCTTGCATCACAGCTCGGTTTGGGAACAGTTCTTCCACTCAAGACCACAAGATATTGTAGAGAGTTACAGATGTAGCCGGGTCCATTGCACAGAGTAGACAGTACTGAGCCCGCATTTTATTTCAGAGATACAGCGCAGAAACAGGCCCTTCGGCCCACCGAGTCCCCACCGACCAGCGATCCCCGCACATTGACACTATCCTACACACACCAGGGACAATTCACAAACACGCCAGCCAATTAGCCTACATACATGTACGTCATTGGAGTGTGGAAGGAAACTGAAGATCTTGGAGAAAACCTACGCGGTCACGGGGAGAACGTACAAACTCCGTACAGACAGCACCCGTAGTCGGGATTGAACCCGGGTCTCCGGCGACCTTGTCAAAGGCTTTTTGAAAGTCCAGATGCACCACATCCACTGGCTCTCCCTTATCCATTCTACTTGTTACATCCTCAAAAAATCCATGCTGACTTTGACCAATCCTGTCACTGCTTTCCAAATACGTTGCTATAACATCTTTAATAATTGACGCCAGCATCTTCCCCACTACCGATGTAAGGCTAACTGGTCTATAATTCCCCTTTTTCTGTCTCCCTCCTTTCTTAAAAATTGGCTACCCTCCAGTCCACAGGAACTGATCCAAAGTCGAGAGAACTTTGAAAAATGATCTCCAATGCATCCACGATTTCCAGGGCCACCTCCTTGAGTACTATGGGATGCAGACCATCAGGCCCTGGGGATTTATCTGCCTTCAGTCCCAACAGCTTACCTCACACCATTTTCTGACTAATGTGGATTCCCTTCGGTTCCTCCCTTCCACAAGATCCTCGGTCCCCTTGTATTTCCGGGAGATTGTTTGTTAGTGAAGACAAAACCAAAGTACTTGTTTAACTGTTCTGCCATTTCCTTGTTTCCCCAATATAAATCCACCTGTCTCTGACTGTAAGGGACCTACATTCGTCTTGACTAATCTATTCCTTTTACATACCTAAAGAAACTTTTACAGTCAGTTTTTATATTCCCCGCAAGCTTTCTTTCATGCTCTTGTTTCCCCCTTTTAATTAACCCAATTGTCCTCCTCTGTTGAGTTCTAAATTTCTCCCAGTCCTCTGGTTTGCCGCTTCTTCTGGCCAATTTACATGCCCCTTCCTTGGCTTTAACACTGTCCATGACTTCCCTCGTCAGCCACAGTTGAGCCGCCTTCCCAGTTTTATTTTTTCGCCATACAGGGATGAACAATCCTTGGAAAACATCCTCTCCGACATCCACTCTGTCTGTGACCTTGATCACGAGGGTGCGGGAGGCCAGACCACGGTTGCCTCTCCCACCGGTCTCACCCCTGACCCTTCGCATCCGTCGCCATCACTGGCCCCATCCTCCGGGTCTCCGGTCTCGGGGGGCGAGCACGGGGCCGGCTCGGCGGCTCCCCCTGCAGGCCGCAGGGCGCGGTCCGTCGGGTCAATCAAGCTGCATAGCCCCGAAGAACAGGTGACTGTCCGTCGCATTTATCCATGTTCCATCAACTTTCATCTTACGTTTACTTATGCCCCTGTCCCACTTAGGAAACCTGAACGGAAACCTCTGGAGACTTTGCGCCTCACCCAAGGTTTCCGTGCGGTGAGGCGCAAAGTCTCCAGAGGTTTCCGTTCAGGTTTCCTAAGTGGTACAGGGGCATTATCTACACAACTGAGATGATGAGCAATCTTCATAATCTGCCGTATCCATTACTTTTACAGATATTTCCTTTACTGAGTTTTTTTTCTCTAATGCACCCAAATTGAACGCACAATGGTGGAAATGTTGCCAAGACACCAAAACATGTACAGATGTACGAACAGTCATCTTGCGTTTTACATTTCTGTACTTTAATCACATCGCACATGTAAAATCCAAAGATTGCTTTACTTTGTATGGTTACTGCCCAGTTAGTTTCTATACTGAACTGTCGAACCATGGAGACACAAGAACTGTAGATGCTGGTTTACAAAGTAACTCAGCAGGTCAGGCAGCATGGATGTGAAGGACACAAAGTGCTGGAGTAACTCAGCAGGTCAGGCAGTCTCTCTGGAGAACATGGATAGGCAATGAAAGGCTTGGATATAGTGGATGTGGGGAGGATGTTTCCACTAGTGGGAGAGTCTAGGACCAGAGGTCATAGCCTCAGAATTGAAGGACGTTCCTTTAGGAAGGAGATGAGAAGAAATTTATTTAGTCAGATGGTGGCGAATCTGTAGATTTTTTTGGCACTGAAGGCTGTGGAGGCCAAGTCAGTGGATATTTAGAAGGCAGAGATATATAGATTCTTGATAAGTACGGGTGTCAGAGGTTACAGGGAGAAGGCAGGAGAATGGGGTTAGGAAGGAGAGATAGATCAGCCATGATTGAATGACTGAGTAGACTTGATGGGCCAAATGGCCTGATTCTACTCCCATCCCTTATGATCTTATGACCTAATTATTCAGGCTTACATCGATGCACTTGTAATGGTTATTCTAGCGGTGAACAGCCAAGATAACTACATGGTGATAAGTAGGGGGGAAGGCCACTTTTGCCAGACATAGAATACATAATATGTTCCTCAGTGACATTGAGCTAGTGTTTCAAGTGTGGCACTCGGTCAATTTGTCAGATAATGGGATTTCATTCCCACAATTTGAAATCCAAATTACCTACCGATGAATGCACTAATGGAAAAGTCAATGGAGATTGTTAAGGACCTCTCGATGTTAGGAGCAAGTCAGATGTGTGTTCGGGTTTACAATTGTGTTTCACTGGTGTCCAGGCTGTATCCAGCATCGCTCATAGGTAAGAGAATCAGTCGTCTAGGGAACAACATCACTACATTTCTGTAATTCAGAAAAGGACAAAGAACAGAAAATCAATCGATGCGAAAACAGAAGTTTATTTTATTTTAATCATTTTTTGAACGGTCAAATTTACTATGAAACAACCAAAGAGGTGGATCCAATTGCCTCATTCTTTTCATGGGGTCAAGGAAAGAGCCCTGTTTCCACCAATCTTTCCACCACCACGCACAAGAAGCACAAGAAGCGACAAGACAGACACCATGTGATCTGAAGAAGGGTTTCGGCCCAAAACGTTGCCTATTTCCTTCGCTCCATAGATGCTGCTGCACCCGCTGAGTTTCTCCAGCATTTTTGTGTACCTTCGATTTTCCAGCATTTGCAGTTCCTTCTTAAAGACATACACCATTGTATGCAGATGCTGAGAAGTGTGTTCAGCTCTGGCTGAACAACTTCTAATCTTGTGTGTGGACTCGATAAGAATAAGATCCTTTTCATTGGAAGATCAGAACATGAAAAACATAAATGTATAAAATATCCATCCATATTTTATATAAGATTCAGGACACCTTGGTTGGCGTGGGCAAGTTGGACCAAAGGGCCTGTTTCTGTGATATATGACTCCAGTACTGAATAACAGCTGTTGAAAGCCTTACATAGAAACATAGAAATTAGGTGCAGGAGTAGGCCATTCGGCCCTTCGAGCCTGCACCGCCATTCAATATGATCATGGCTGATCATCCAACTCAGTATCCCGTACCTGCCTTCTCTCCATACCCTCTGATCCCCTTAGCCACAAGGGCCACATCTAACTCCCTCTTAAATATAGCCAATGAACTGGCCTCGACTACCCTCTGTGGCAGGGAGTTCCAGAGATTCACCACTCTCTGTGTGAAAAAAGTTCTTCTCATCTCGGTTTTAAAGGATTTCCCCCTTATCCTTAAGCTGTGACCCCTTGTCCTGGACTTCCCCAACATCGGGAGCAATCTTCCTGCATCTAGCCTGTCCAACCCCTTAAGAATTTTGTAAGTTTCTATAAGATCCCCTCTCAATCTCCTAAATTCTAGAGAGTATAAACCAAGTCTATCCAGTCTTTCTTCATAAGACAGTCCTGACATCCCAGGAATCAGTCTGGTGAACCTTCTCTGCACTCCCTCTAGGGCAATAATGTCCTTCCTCAGATTTGGAGACCAAAACTGTACGCAATACTCCAGGTGTGGTCTCACCAAGACCCTGTACAACTGCAGTACTTAGCTGGACTTAGGTCCAGCACTTAGCAGCATGGTGCGCTGACAACAACCTGGCCCTTAACTCCAAGAAGACCAAGGAGCTCATTGTAGACTTCAGGAAGTCCAGGGGCGGCACGCACACCCCCATCCACATTAACGGGACGGAGGTGGAACGTGTTTCTAGCTTCAGGTTCCTGGGAGTCAACATCTCCGATGACCTCTCTTGGACCCACAATACCTCAACTCTGATCAAGAAGGCTCACCAGCGTCTCTTCTTCCTGAGGAGACTGAAGAAGGTCCATCTGTCTCCTCAGATCCTGGTGAACTTCTACCGCTGCACCATCGAGAGCATCCTTACCAACTGCATCACAGTATGGTATGGCAACTGCTCTGTCTCCGACCGGAAGGCATTGCAGAGGGTGGTGAAAATTGCCCAACGCATCACCGGTTCCTCGCTCCCCTCCATTGAGTCTGTCCAAAGCAAGCGTTATCTGCGGAGGGCGCTCAGCATCGCCAAGGACTGCTCTCACCCCAACCATGGACTGTTTACCCTCCTACCATCCGGGAGGCGCTACAGGTCTCTCCGTTGCCGAACCAGCAGGTCCAGGAACAGCTTCTTCCCGGCGGCTGTCACTCTACTCAACAACGTACCTCGGTGACTGCCAATCACCCCCCCACCCCCCGGACACTTATTATCACTTATTATTATTTATTTAAATCATTTGCTATGTCGCTCTTCCAGGGAGATGCTAAATGCATTTCGTTGTCTCTGTACTGTACACTGACAATGACAATTAAAATTGAATCTGAATCTGAATCTGAATCTGAATCTGAGTAGAACCTCCCTGCTCCTATACTCAAATCCTTTTGCTATGAAAGCTAACATACCATTCGCTTTCTTCACTGCCTGCTGCACCTGAATGCCCACTTTCAATGACTGGTGTACCATGACACCCAGGTCTCGCTGCATCTCCCCTTTTCCTAGTCGGCCACCATTTAGATAATAGTCTGCTTTCCTGTTTTTGCCACCAAAATGGATAACCTCACATTTATCCACATTATACTGCATCTGCCAAACATTTGCCCACTCACCCAGCCTATCCAAGTCACCTTGCAGTCTCCTAGCATCCTCCTCACAGCTAACACTGCCCCCCAGCTTAGTGTCATCCGCAAACTTGGAGATATTGCCTTCAATTCCCTCATCCAGATCATTAATATATATTGTAAATAGCTGGGGTCCCAGCACTGAGCCTTGCGGTACCCCACTAGTCACTGCCTGCCATTGTGAAAAGGACCCGTTTACTCCTACTCTTTGCTTCCTGTTTGCCAGCCAGTTCTCTATCCACATCAATACTGAACCCCCAATGCCGTGTGCTTTAAGTTTTTAAACTAATCTCTTATGTGGGACCTTGTCGAAAGCCTTCTGGAAGTCCAGATACACCACATCCACTGGTTCTCCCCTATCCACGCTACTAGTTACATCCTCGAAAAATTCTATAAGATTCGTCAGACATGATTTACCTTTTGTAAATCCATGCTGACTTTGTCCAATGATTTCACCACTTTCCAAATGTGCTGCTATCCCATCTTTAATAACTGACTCTAGCAGTTTCCCCACTACCGATGTTAGACTAACTGGTCTGTAATTCCCCGTTTTCTCTCTCCCTCCCTTCTTAAAAAGTGGGGTTACGTTTGCTACCCGCCAATCCTCAGGAACTACTCCAGAATCTAAAGAGTTTTGAAAGATTATTACTAATGCATCCACTATTTCTGGAGCTACTTCCTTAAGTACTCTGGGATGCAGCCTATCTGGCCCTGGGGATTTATCGGCCTTTAATCCATTTAATTTACCCAACACCACTTCCCGGCTAACCTGGATTTCACTCAATTCCTCCAACTCATTTGACCCGCGGTCCCCTGCTATTTCCGGCAGATTATTTATGTCTTCCTTAGTGAAGACGGAACCAAAGTAGTTATTCAATTGGTCCGCCATATCCTTGTTCCCCATGATCAACTCACCCGTTTCTGACTGCAAGGGACCTACATTTGTTTTAACTAATCTCTTTCTTTTCACATATCTATAAAAACTTTTGCAGTCAGTTTTTATGTTCCCTGCCAGTTTTCTTTCATAATCTATTTTTCCTTTCCTAATTGAGCCCTTTGTCCTCCTCTGCTGGTCTCTGAATTTCTCCCAGTCCTCCGGTATGCTGCTTTTTCTGGCTAATTTGTACGCATCATCCTTCGCTTTGATACTATCCCTGATTTCCCTTGTTATCCACGGATGCACTACCTTCCCTGATTTATTCTTTTGCCAAACTGGGATGAACAATTTTTGTAGTTCATCCATGCAGTCTTTAAATGTCTTCCATTGCATATCCACCGTCAACCCTTTTAGAATTAATTGCCAGTCAATCTTGGCCAATTCACGTCTCATACCCTCAAAGTTACCTTTCTTTAAGTTCAGAACCATTGTTTCTGAATTAACAATGTCACTCTCCATCCTAATGAAGAACTCAACCATATTATGGTCACTCTTGCCCAAGGGGGCACGTACAACAAGACTGCTAACTAACCATTCCTCATTACTCAATACCCAGTCTAAAATAGCCTGCTCTCTCGTTGGTTCCTCTACATGTTGATTTAGATAACTATCCCGCATACATTCCAAAAAATCCTCTTCCTCAGCACCCCTGCCAATTTGATTCACCCAATCTATATGTAGATTGAAGTCACCCATTATAACTGTTTTGCCTTTGTCGCACGCATTTCTAATTTCCTGTTTGATACCATCTCCAACTTCACTACTACTGTTAGGTGGCCTGTACACAACACCCACCAGCGTTTTCTGCCCCTTAGTGTTTCGCAGCTCTACCCATACCGATTCCACATCCTGCAAACTAATGTCCTTCCTTTCCATTGCGTTAATCTCCTCTCTAATCAGCAACGCTACCCCACCTCCTTTTCCTTTCTCTCTATCCCTCCTGAATATTGAATATCCCTGGATGTTCAGCTCCCAGCCTTGGTCACCCTGGAGCCATGTCTCCGTGATCCCAACTATATCATAGTCATTAATAGCTATCTGCACATTCAACTCATCCACCTTATTACGAATGCTCCTTGCATTGAGACACAAAGCCTTCAGGCTTGTTTTTACAACACTCTTACCCCTTATACAATTTTGTTGAAAAGTGGCCCTTTTTGATTTTTGCCCTGGATTTTCCGGCCTGCCACTTTTATTTTTCACCTTGCTACCTATTGCTTCTACCCTCATTTTACACCCCTCTGTCTCTACGCTCACACATTTAAGAAACCCTTTCCCTTTAACTCCATCCTCCACTAGCCCATTCGACACCCCACCCCCCTTATTCAGTTTAAAACCACCCGTGTAGCAGTGGCAAACCTGCCTGCCAGAATGCTGGTCCCACACCTGTTAAGATGCAATCCGTCCCTTTTGTACAGTTCCCCCTTACCCCAAAACAGATCCCAGTGATCTAAGAATCTAAATCCCTGCCCCGTGCACCAGTTCCTCAGCTACACGTTCAGGTCCCGTATCTCCCTGTTCCTGCTCTCGCCAGCACGAGGAACTGGAAGCAAACCGGAGATAACAACCCTGGAGGTCCTGCTTTTCAGCATTTTTCCGAGCTCTCTAAAGTCACGCTGCAGAATATTCATCCCCTTCTTTCCGACATCGTTTGTGCCGACATGCACTACCACTTCCGGATGTTCACCTTCGCCCTTGAGGATTTTCTGCACTCTGTCCGTGACATCCTGGATCCTGGCACCAGGAAGGCAGCACACCATCCTCGCATCCCGTCTGTTGCCGCAGAAACCCCTGTCCGTACCTCTCACAATGGAGTCTCCTACTACAATGGCGTTGCCTGCCTTAGGCCTTTTTGGTTTTGGCTCAACAGCCCTATTCGCATCACAAGCCAGTCCGCCGCCCAGTGTAAACACCTCTTCTGTCCCGACAGCTTCTAAGTGGGTGAACCTGTTCACAAGAGGTACAACCCCCGGGGACGTTGGCATTCCATGTTTCCCTCCCGTTCTCACTGTCTCCCACCTTCTCTCTTCCAGTACCTTAGGTGTAACAATCGTACTGTAAGACTTGTCGAGGAACGACTCCGTTTCTCGGACGAACCGGAGGTCATCCACTTGCTTCTCCAGTTCCCCAACACGGCCCTTCAGGAGCTCTACCTGGATGCACTTTTCGCATTTGTAGCAGCCAGAGGCACCAGCGGTGTCCTTGACCTCCCACATACTGCAAGCATCACACTGAATCAGCTTGCCTGACATCTCCTTCTTTCGTCTCTCCCTCTGCAGTGTTTTGCGTAGTCTCCTCTCCTCAGCCTCCTCTCCGAAGACTCTCGAGCCAAAGACTCACACTTTTCTCACAGGGCACTTCCCTCACAAGGCCGCTCACTCACTGCCGCTCGCAAAGAGCAGTCTTGCTTAAATTGACTGATAAATTGCCTGATTTACAGATTTACAAACCAAATTCCACAGTTTTCAACTGTTTTCCCAGCACTGACTCACTTCTCTCCTCCCACTTGGGCTAGAGCCAATCAGTCGTATCTCTTGCTAATCTCCTCCTGCTGCTGCTGTTGTTGCTCCCAAAGCTACAGCAGTTCTTGGTCAAAAGCCCAGGAACTCCCTGGAGGGGCAGTGTTTTCACACAGAGGCTGGTGGGCATATGGAATGAGCTGCCAGAGGAGGTAGTTGAGGCATAACTTGCCCATGCCCACATCTACGTTAGTCCCACCTGCCTGCGATTGGCCCATATCCCTCTAAACCTTTTTCTATCCATGTATTTGTTCAATTGTCTTTTAAGTGTTGTTATAGTACCTGCCTCAAGTTTAGTTTAGTTTAGTTTAGTTTAGAGATACAGTGTGGAAACAGGCCCTTTGGCCCACTAGGTTCACCCGTACACTAGCTCTATCCTATACTTTAGGGACAATATTACAGAAGCCAATTAACCTATAAATCCACACGTCTTTGGAGTGTGGGAGGAAACCGGAGCACCCGGAGAAAACCCACGTGGTCACAGAGAGAAAGTGCAAACTCCGTGCAGACAGAGCCCGTAGTTAGGATCGATCCCGGGTCTCTGGCGCTGTAAGGCAGCAACTCTACCGCTGCGCCACCGTGCCGCATTTGGCAGCTCGTTCCATACTCTCATCACCCTCTGTGTGAACGAGTTGCCCTCTGGTTCCTATTAAATCTTGTCCCTCTCACCTTAAAACCAAAATCTGGTTCTTAATTGCCCTCCTGTGGGTAAAAGACTCTGTGCAAGTCATGTCAGCTGGTTCTCCAGATGTCCTGCATTGTTCCCATTAACACTCGGGCCAATGTTTTATTTATCATTCCAGATGTACAGTAATCCCGGGACATTTTTCTTTCATATTTAACTTTTATAGTTCCCCATGTTTGCATTTGGGAACTTTTGGTTCAGTGTTCCTGGTGAAACTCATGCATGGTTGCACATATTCCCAACATAAATCTGCATTCCATATTTACAACCAAACACATCCCAAAGCCTTTGTAGCTGTGAATGTAGCATTACAGTGGAATAAGGTGGACAAAAATGCTGGAGGAACTCAGCGGGTGAGGCAGCATCTATGGAGAGAAGGAATAGGCGATGTTTCGGGTCAAGACCCTTCTTCAGACTGATGTCGGGTGGGGGGGGGGGGGGGAAATAAAGCAAGAGGTGGAGACAGTAGGCTTGTGGGAAAGCTGGGAAGGGGTGGGAAAGGAAGGAGAAAGCAAATTGAGAAGTCAATGTTCATACCGCTGGGGTGTAAACTACCTAAGCAAAATATGAGGTGCTGTTCCTCCAATTTGCGCTGGGGACCTCACTCTGGCAATGGAGGAGGCTCACGACAGAAAGGTCAGATTGGGAATGGGAGAGGGAGTTGAAGTGCTGAGTCACCGGGAGATCAGGTTGGTTAGTGCGAACTGAGCGGAGGTGCTTGGGTGAAGCGATCGCCAAGCCTACGCTTGGTCTCACCGATGTAGAGAAGTTGACACCTGGCAGTATAATAAAGCAATTTTATAAACAGTGCAATATTATGGTTTGGATACAAGGAACTGCAGATGCTGGCTTACAAAAAAAAAGACACTAAGTGCTGGAGTAACTCAAGGGTCAGGCAGCATCCCTGGAGGACATGGATGGGTGACGTTCCAGGTCGGGACCCTTGTTCAGACTGAAGATGGGTCCCAATCCAAAACGTCAACTATCCATGTTCTCCAGAGATGTTGCCTGACCCACTGAGGAAGGGTCCTGACCCAAAACATCACCTATCCATGTTCTGTAAAGATGCTGCCTGACCCGCTGAATTACTCCAGCACTGTGTGTCTTTTAATGTTATTCTCTAATGCTCTTTGCATTCATACTGTACTTATCAACTTAAAATGGCATTCACAGCTTTCAGGGAGCATTTCTGGGACTCATCGCTTACAAAAGTTAAGGGCTTATAGTAACTTGCAGAATTAAGTTCACATGCAGTGTGAGAAACTGGCGGATGTTTTATTACATAGGCAGCTAACAAACAAATGTTTATGCCATTCCCTGGTGCCAAATTTCATTGGATAAATAATTGCAACTAATGATTAAATATTTAGAATATTTACAAAAATGTAAATAAACAGTGAAAATTTGTCATTGTTTATATCTAAGCTTCCTCCCTAGATGATTCAGTCGCTAGTTATCGTTCTCTGCTGTGCTGTTCATATTAAGGGCCATGTCCATCAGATCAGTGGGCAGGATCGCAACTTTTATCCGTCATCTCCTTCATCCAAACTGTAATCATTGACTGCTTCCAGCAGGAAACATCTGTCCGACCATCGAAAACTGGCAAAATGATATCACCTTCCTACAGTCAAGTCACAACGAATGAAAAAGTGTGGCACAATGGCGCAGCGGTAGAGTTGCTGCCTTAGATATGTTAGGTAGAGCTCTTAGGGCTAACGGAATCAAGGGATATGGGGAGAAAGCAGGAACGGGTGCTGATTCTGGATGATCAGCCATGATTACATTGAATGGCAGCGCTGGCTGGAAGGACCAAGTGGCCAACTCCTGCACCTATTTTCTATGTTTCTGGATGATCAGCCATGATTACATTGAATGGCGGTGCTGGCTGGAAGGGCCGAATGACTTACTCCTGCACCTATTTTCTATGTTTCCATCTCACAGTGCCAGAGTTCCGGGTTGATCTCGACTACAGGTGCTAATGTAGCATTACAGAATAATAAAGTTACTTTATGAACAGTGTAATGTTATTATTTGGATACAAGGAACTGCAGATGCCACCTTCCGGGAAAAAAAGACACAAAGTGCTGGAGTAACTCAACGGGTCAGGGAGCATCTCTGGACAACATGGATGGGTGATGTTTTGGGTCAGGCCCCTTCTTCAGACTGAACATGGGTCGTGATCCAAATCGTGAACTATCCATGTTCTCCAGAGATGTTGCCTGCACGGAGTTTGTACGTTCACACCGTGACCACGTGGACTTTCTCCGAGATCTTCGGTTTCCTCCCACACTCCGAAGATGTACAAGTCTGTCGGTTAATTGCCTTGGTATAAATGCAAAATTGTCCCTAGTATGTGGTGTTAATGTGCGGGGATCGCTGGTCGGCGCAGACTCGGTGGGCCGAAGGGCCTGTTTCCGCGCTGTATCTCTAAACTAAACTAAACTAAAATAGACTACTTTGGAATAGCTCATACCAATTGCAGTAATCCCTCGTCACAACGGACCATAGCAGGGGAGATGATGTCTGCTATCGCCGACTGTCCGTTATAACCAAGTGTGGAGAAGTGTCCCAACCCAGAACGTCACCCAGAGATGCTGCCTGACCCATCGTGTTACTCCAGCACTTATTGTCTTTCATGTGTAGAGACCCAACAATAACATGTAGGCCGAGCAAGAACTGCACTGACAGAGGTGCCTTTCTTCAGCTGAAACATTAAACAAAGTCTTACCTGTCCTGAGCTACATAGCTACAAGATCTCAATTCAGATTCAGATTCAGATTCAGAAAATTTTATTGTCTGTCGTAACAGAAAATCTTCTTCTTTAACGTGGCTCAACATACAACCAGGACAATGTACTGATAAGCAGTCATACAACACAGATTTCTGCGAGCACACACAGTGTGTATAGATCTTAAAAGCAAGTATAAAGATTAGAAACTGTAAAAATAGACAAGATAAAAGTTGTGGATACGTGTAAAGTGACAGTGCGTCAGGGTTAATTTGTCCCTTGTTCATTTTTCATTAAAGCTATTTATGGCAATGGGTATGAATGAGTTTTTGTGGATGTTTTTCTTGGATAGGGGGACTTTATATCGGCGGCCTGATGGCAGAAGTTGGAAGGACTTGTGCAGGGGGTGGGTGGGATCCTGTGTAATGAGGTTGGCTTTCCTTTTAACTGCCTGGGTGTGGAGTACTGATACAGCAACACAGGCGGTGGCGGGCGGAGCGGATGAGGATGCGGTGTGGGCCAGGGGCGACGTTAGCAGCCCGGCCTGGCGGTGCGGTGCGGTTCGGTAGGTCCCCTGGAAACAAAATCTGTTATAACGTTATTCCCTTGATCCTGTATCTGTATACTGTGGGTGGCTCCATCATATATAGTTTTTCCACTGACTGGTCAGCACGTAACAAAATAACTTTTCATTGTATTGCGGTACATGTGAACATAAACTACAATAAATTAAAAAAATCACAAAGTCAGCAGATGTGACAACTTGGTTTAGATTCACTGACAATAATACTGCCAAGGAAATGTTTGCGATGACGGTTCCCAAAACATTCTATCGTTGGTGTGGACGTAATTTGGCGTAGAATTCCTCTCTAAGGTTTCTGTGAGATTCCCATGCCTTGGCTTCATCTTACATTCCCAGCGTTTAGGAGACTCTTCCTCCCAGCACTGCCTCCTGTCATGGACCATATGGGTTAACATACTGTGAGCATTTGGCGGCACTAGGCCTCTACTCGCTGGAGTTTAGGAGGATGAGGGGTAGACCTCATTGAGACGTACCGAATAGTGAAGATAGAGAGGATGTGGGGAGGATGTTTCCACTAGTGGGAGAGCCTAGGACCAGTGGTCATAACCTTAGAATTAAAGGACGTTCCTTTAAGAAGGAGATGAGGAGGATAGTGAATCTGTGGAATTCTTTGCTGCTTAAGGTTGTGGTGTCCAAATCAATGGGTATTTTTAAGGCAGAGATTGATTCTTGATCAGTACGTGTCGGGGTTATGGGGAGAAGGCAGGAGAATGGGGTTAGGAGATAGATCGGCCACGACTGAATGGCAGAGTAGACTTGAGGGGCTGAATGGCCTAATTCTGCTCCTATCACTTAGGAACGTATGAACAAATTCTCAAGGAGAAAAAAACAGGAATAATTCTGCCTCAAAAGGACATGGCTCAGTGTTGCGGAGAGCCGAGGGATTTGGATGAGAGGCCATTAAAGTCAGGATTTGAATTTTGAAAGATCAGTTACAAAAAACGAACAACTTTTGTCGCTATTGTGTGGAATGCATTAGCCACAGAATGCCTGGAAACTTAATGTGCTTGGGTTCATCAGGAGCAAGGAGCCATATTTGTTGCATTCTAACTCGGGCACATCAGTGACGTTCGGGTGAACAGGCCACACCATTGTCATGGTTCCCCATCTAATGTGTTTGGGAATTACTATGTGGATTATCTTCAGGGACAACCCAATGAAATCGGAATATTGATGCTTCCCCCCCCCCACCCCCCACCCCCCCAGTTTTTTTGTTGTTTAATCTCCTAGCGCTGTGGAAACAAAAGGAACAGTCTGTGTTGAGGTCACTTTGGTGTAGGTCTTGTCCTTTGGGATGCGGTTGGTTTGGGACTGGGCCATTCCATGTTGTCAGTCAGAACGCACAGGCTGTCGTAGGGGTCACCCTGTGATCATGTGAACTTGTCAGTCAGATGGACACTAGGCCCAGCTCTTACTTTCTCATCATGTGACCCTGTCAACTTTATAGACAGAGGGCAGAAGACATTGTCAATGGAGATGAATGTACAAAAAAAAACAACAGCCAACTAGACTACGTTGAGCTTTACTGCTTAAGGTAAAATGTTAACTCTTTCACCCACCACAACATGTGGACATACAATAGTCACTGCAGTTCTTAATAAAATCACATTATTCTGTTTTGGGGCGGCACGGTGGCGCAGCGGAAGAGGTGCTACCTTACAGCGCTTACAGTGCCAGAGACCCGGGTTCGATCCTGACCACGGCTGCTTGTCTGTACGGAGTTTGTATGTTCTCCCCGTGACCTGCGTGGGTTTTCTCCCACACTCTAAAGACGTGCAGGTTTGTAAGTTAATTGGCTTGGTATATGTGTAAATTATCCCTAGTGTGCATAGGATAGTGTTAATGTGCGGGGATCGCTGGTCGGTGCAGACTCTGTGGGCCGAAGGGCCTGTTACCGCGCTGTATCTCTAAGCTAAACTAAACCGAGATGAAGTTTGGACTGCTTGCCATCAATTGCCAATATTTCGAGATGCCGATTATACAGTACTCCTTGAAAAATTCAAATCATAAGTTCTTGAATCAGTCTTTTTAGTTTAATTTAGAGGTACACCGTAGAAACAGGCCCTTGGGCCTACCGATCAGAGATCACCCAGACACTAACGCTACCCTACGCACTTGGAACAATTTACAATTTTACCAAAGGCAATTTCCGCATCGCAGGAATTTCCTGAAAGGCAATTTACTCTGCAAAGTCACTGCATTCCCATTTCCTAGGAACCGTCTCAATAATAGATGAGAAGTCTTCAGACTGGTAACAGGTATACCGAAACGTATATCACCCAATCTTTCTATCTTCCTTCTATTCCTTCTGTCCCGTTGAGTTACTCCAGCATTTTATATCTACCAATTCTTACACTTGGTACATTTCAGCCTTAAAATAAACAATAGAACCAGTATCTTTAGACTTTTTTAGAGTCATAGGTTCATAGAGTGATACAGTGTGGATACAGGCCCTTCGGCCCAACTTGCCCACACCGGCCAACAATGTCCGACACCATCTATAGCAGGAAAAGTGATTATGCTCCTGAAAAATCTAACTCAGGCACCCATTTCATGGCTTTCCCTCAACAGAAAGTTGCCCTAGAAATCTGATCTTGGCTCTTTTTATTTCAGTGCTAACTGATTAAAAATATAACTACGCCCATATCCAGAGAGGTTTGCCCCACCCTGGAAATTCTGCCTGGAGTTTGTGGTGTCTGGAGTTTCAGTGTCAAAAATGATACCAAGTGACGACTAAGAGCATCAGCCCACATTGACTGAGTTACAATCCTTACATCTCACTCCCATGAATACGTTCTCCTTGTTTCAATTCCAAGTTAACGCCCAGTCTGACCTTCTATAGTTTAGTTTAGAGATACGGCGTGGAAACAGGCCCTTCGGCCCACCAGCGATCCCTGCACATTAACACCATCCTACACACACTTGGGACAATTGTATTTTACATTGATGCCAAGCCAATTAACCTAGAAGCCTGTACGTCTTTGGAGTGTGGGATTAACCCGAAGATCTCGAAGAAAACCCATGTTGGTCACGGGGACAACGTACAAAATAATCACTTTGATTACAACTTAACGGATATCTGGTTTGATAAATTATAGGGGATACAGCGTGGAAACAGGCCCTTCGGCCAAGCGAGTCCACGATGACCATTGATCACGCATACACTAGTTCTATACTACACACGAGGGACAAATTATCACATTTATAAAAGTCAATCTTGGGAATTGGGAGGAAACCGGAGCACTCGGAGAAAACCCACATAGCCACAGGGGGGTGGGAACGTGCAAGTACAAACTCCGTACAGACAGCGCCCGTAGTCAGGATCAAACCCAGGTCTCTGGCGCTTTAAGGCAGCAAACTATACCGCTGCGCCACTGTGCCCGCCCTATTCCTGTCGTTCCAACATCATGGTAACAAACATCTACTCATCCCCACACGTCTCATCACCTGAACTGAACGCTGGAACATCAGTGGTTGAGGGGTGACTTGATAAAAGTGTAGAAAAGTTATGAGAGGCATGGACAGGGTAGACAGTCAGAATCTTTTTCCCAGGGTGGAAATGCCCAACACTAGAGGGCACAGCTATAAGGGCAGAGGGGAAAGTTTAATGGAGATGTGTGAGGCAAGTTTCTTACACAGAGTGTGGTGGGGGCTAGGGAATGCATTGCCAAGGATGGTGGTAGAGGCACAGTGGTGTTAATGACGCTTTTTCAGAAGTCAGGTCACATACTATTATTAGCTATTATTATTATTAGCTTTTTATACAAGAATGAACAACTAAATATTAACTTCTCCTGCTGCTTTGGTAGGATGCAAATTCATGTCCCTCGATCAATTGTCCTCGCGCCCAAAGGTTACACTAGTAATTTAAACAAACCATATCACCAAGTTAACTAAGGAACTGCAGATGCTGGTTTACAAAAAAAAAGTGCAGGAGTAACTCAGCGGGTCAGGCAGCAACTCTGGAGGCTATGGATAGGGGATGTCTGAAGAAAAGTCCCAACCCAAAACGTCGCCTATACATATTCTCCAGAGATGCTGCTTAACCCTCTGAGTTACTCCAGCACTTGGTGTCTATCTTTGGTATAAACCAGTATCTACAGTTCTTTGTTTCTAGCCTTATATTAACCTCTATGATATTTTCCTTTGTAGTGACAGGGGTCACTATGGCGCAGCGGTAGAGTTGCTGCCTTACAGCTCCTGAATCCTGGGTTCGATCCTGACTACTGGTCTTTTTTTGTTGTAAACCAGCATCTGCAGGTCCTTATGGCTCCGCTGGCTGGCCCGCTGAGTTACTCCAGCACATTGTGTCTTTTTGTTTTGTAACCCAGCATCTGCAGTTCTTTGTGTTTGTAGCCTAAGTAGACTTTGTGGCTCAGAACCAGGGGCCACAGTCTTAGAATAAAGGGGAGGCCATTTAAGACTGAGGTGAGAAAAAACGTTTTCACCCAGAGAGTTGTGAATTTGTGGAATTCCCTGCCACAGAGGGCAGTGGAGGCCAAGTCACTGGATGGATTTAAGAGAGAGTTAGATAGAGCTCTAGGGGTTCGTGGAATCAAGGGATATGGGGAGAAGGCAGGCACGGGTTATTGATTGGGGACGATCAGCCATGATCACAATGATTGGCAGTGCTGGCTCGAAGGGCCGAATGGCTTCCTCCTGCACCTATTTTCTATGTTTCTATATCACCAGGTATTCTGCCCATTGGTGCAGAGCCAATGATTTTCTAAGCTGAGGACTTTGCAAAACTTGGAACTGTTTAACACAGACGTTGATTATAAACAGTTGAGAACTGTTTCATTTCCAACACATTGATGGGTGGGTGAGCATTACTCATCTTACTGATACCACACCCTTCCCCAGCGTAAGTCAGAATGACTCAGTGCATTGAAATATACATAGTGAATTGCTTTCATTTCTATAGCAGAGGAGTAAATATTGTAGGAATTTCCTTTGATTCATTACATTCTTAGCGCAAAAAAGTAATCTTTCATGAAGGGCAGCACTATGGCGCAGAGGTAGAGTTGCTGCCTTACAGCGCCAGAGACCTGGGTTCGATCCTGACTACGGGTGCTGTCTGTACAGAGTTTGGACGTTCTCTCTGTGACCATATGGGTTTTCTCCAGGAGCTACAGTTTCCTCCCACATTCCAAAGACTTGCAGGCCAACAGGTTTATTGGCTTCTGGAAATTGTCCCTAGAGATACAGCACGGAAACAAGCCCTTCGGCCCACCGAGTCAGTGCTGACCAGCGATCCCAGCACACTAACACTATCCTACACACACTAGTGACATTTTACAATTATACCATGCCAATTAACCTACAAACCTGTACGTCTTTGTAGTGGGGGAGGAAACCGAAGATCTCGGAGAAAACCCACGCAGGTCGCAGGGAGAATGTACAAACTCTGTACTGACAAGCACCCACAGTCAGGATCGAACCAGGGTCTCTGTAAGGCAGCAACTCTACCGCTGCGCCACCGTGCCGCTAATATATGGGTGATCGCTGATCGGCGTGGACCCGGTGGACCAAGGGCTTGTTCCCACTAAACTATAAGTTAAACTAAACTAATAAACCCTTGGGTTTCGGCCCGAAACGTTGCCTATTTCCTTCGCTCCATAGATGCTGCTGCACCCGCTGAGTTTCTCCAGCATTTTTGTGTACCTTCGATTTTCCAGCATCTGCAGTTCCTTCTTAAACACAAGCTATTCTCTCTGATGTCTATTGTTTTAAGGCTGCTTTGAGTCCTGCCTCTTTATTTCCTGGTGACTAACTTATCCGCTGGAGATCAGTTCCACAAAATTCTCCGCTTACTCAAAATGCCAGTATTTTTTTTGCTGTGTTTATTGTGAAAAAATTAAACCACTTTCCAAGTAGGCGAGCCCCTGGAGCTACTGTGGAGAGTTTCATAAATACTGAAACACTTATCTTAATATCCCGTTCACTCTGGATGCCAACATAGACTTATCTTCCCCCTCCGAAATACTGACTGTTTTTTTTTTAATGTTTCAAAATGCTTCGCCTTTTTTAGTGCCACTATTTATCCCGTTATGTTGCCATGAAGTGCCTTGGGACATTTTCTCTACATTAAAGATGAGTTCGAAATGGAAGTTGTATGAAATAGAACTTCCATGAAATAGAAATGTTCAGACCAAACAGCTACGGAAAGAACCAAAAAGATCAGGTTGATTATTAGTTAGTCCACTCTCCACGAACTTCCCAAGCGCAGCTAATCTTTTGTTCACTGTTTATATTTCACCCAAAGTTACATTAAAAGATATCAGATTTCCCATGCTGTTAAATGCCATATGTATCATAGAAACATAGAAGCATAGAAAATAGGTGCAGGAGTAGGCCGTTCGGCCCTTCGAACCAGCACCACCAATCAATATGATCATGGCTGATCGTCCAAAGTCAGTACCGTACTTGTATCGTGAGTTTCGAATACAATTTCAATATTCTTGCAAAGGTATATATCCACTGCATTTGTGTCCCATTGAGTTATATTTTACTTGCGCAGTTCTGCTTCAATCTCCTTCAGTCAAAGATATTGGTGACACGGTAGTGCGGTGGTTGTAGAGTTGCCGACTTACAGCGCCAGAGACGCGGGATCGATCCTGCCTAGGGGGTGCTGTCTGTACGGTGTTTGCACGTTCTCCCCGTGACTGCGTGGGTTTTCTCCGGGCGCACCGGTTTCCTCCCACATCCCAAAGACGTGCAGGTTTGTGGCATAATTGGCTTCTGTAAATTGTCCCTAGTGTGTAGGATAGAACTAGTGATTGCTGGTCAGAGCAGACTTGGTGGGCCGAAGGGCCTGTTTTCCCATGTTGTATCGTTGAACTGGAATGAAGTAAGATCCACTAGAACACCAAGTTTCCCAAATGCTTGCAGCACAGAGGAAAGGCAAATGTGATTTATGTTAATGGATAAAATGCTATTCCAGGCATTCCCAATATTCCCAAACATCTCTGGCCTTGATTAAAATGCCACGATAGTAACAATAAAAAACCCCAACTGTACAGAACTTGAAAGTCAGGTTTGGAAATGTATTTATTATTTTTTTTTAAGTATATGTAGTGATGATGTATATGGATTGCATTGCAGATCTTGCTTTAGCAATATTAAATATGACTTCAGGCATTAATAGTTATTGTATTGATGGTGATCTCAAAGATAAATTAGAATGAATAGATGCCAGAATTATTTTGGCCATATTGGATAGTCTGTAAAAATAAAGACACACAGGGATTAGTTTGCCCACACCATTCCTCACAGCTCACTCACACACCAACATATGAAGAAAGTCCCTGACCGAAACCGTATAGTCTGGTTCTCCCAAGGCTGACCACTGATGACTACCCCCGGGACAAGATGGGCCAATTTGTTCCTCAAAAGAAGATTTGATTAGGGAAAGATGCCCTGACTCAGGTAAAATGAGGCTCAAACAATCAGTTTGAAGAAGGGTACCGACCCAACATGTCACCTCTCCATGTTCTCCAGGGATGCTGCCTAACCCCCTGACTTACTCCAGCACTTTGTGTCTAACTCTGACCCGGAAATTGTTTTATGTTACATGGATGATCTACCTTGTCCAGTAAATGTTCCAAGTGACACCAAACAACCTGGAAATGACTGTTGTTACAGCCCCCTCGGTCCAACCTGCCCACACCGACCAACATGTCTCATCTACACTAGTCCCACCTGCCTGCGCTTGGCCCATATCCTTCTAAACCTTTCCTATCCATGTACTTGCGATAGTCCCTGCCTCAACTACCTCCTCCGGCAGATCATTCCATTCACTCACCACCCTTTGTGTGAAAAAGTTACCCCTCAGGCTCCTATTAAATCCTTCCCCCCTTTACCTTAAACCTATCTCCTCCGGTTCTTAATCCCCCTACTCTGGGCAAGATACTCTGTGCGTCTACCCAATCTATTCCTCTCATGATTCTGTACACTATAAGATCACCGCTCATCCTCCTGCGCTCCAAGGAATAGTTCTTAGCCTGCTCAACCTCTCGCTGTAACACACTCAGGCTCTCAAGTCCTGGCAACATCCTGGTAAATCTTCTCTGCACCCCTTCCAGCTTGACAACATGTCGCTTCAGTTAAAAACGTTCTTTAATTCCATGATGCTAAAAAGATAGCACAATGCCAATGGATATCTTGGCATATGCCGACAGCAGTATTTCTATATCAATGCGTATGTGTTTCCGAACTGCACTCCAGAAAGTCTTGATTCTAATTTAATCCTGGACTCCCTGAATAGCAGAAGAATGTTCTACTCCCTCCATCAGTTCCCCTTAATACCTTGAATATATTAAATCAAATCATGGCTTGACCTTTTAACGTTTCATGGAATAAATGCATAATCCCATGCAGAAGTATATCCGCAGGCTTCAACATTGCAACCAAATGGAAAACAACTGGCGTTGTTTTGTAATTCAAACCTTGGTTCCCGATATTATCCTGGTAGATTTACATTGTGCCTCCACCACAACCAATAAACCCTTTCTAGAATATTGTGCTCTGTGCTTCATGTGTGAGCGACCACCATTTTGTACAACTATAACATAGAAATTAGGTGCAGGAGTAGGCCATTCGGCCCTTCGAGCCTGCACTGCCATTCAATATGATCATGGCTGATCATCCAATCCTGTACCTGCCTTCTCTCCATACCCCCTGATCCCTTTAGCCACAAGGGCCACATCTAACTCCCTCTTAAATATAGCCAATGAACTGGCCTCAACTACCTTCTGTGGCAGAGAATTCCAGAGATTCACCACTCTCTGTAACATCTAACATTCCCAACACCAAAATCCACTGGTCCTCCAAAAACAAAGGTCAGCGTTGCTTTAAGGGCCTGTCCCACCTAGGTTATTTTTTAGGCGACTACAGGCGACTAGGCTGTCGCCACATGGTCGTTGGGGCGTCGCCTGTATGGTCGTGAGTCGTCTCCTCAGTCGCATAAAGAGTCGTAGCGTCTTTCTGGTCGCCGCTGAATTTTCAACATGTTGAAAACTTTTTTAAGACAGCCGGTGACAGTGGGTTTGATGCCAATGAGCGTAGCTTGACTTCTCCTGACATAGGTGCTGCCGTAGTTGTCGCCAGGTGGCGTAGGTTGTCGCCGGTGCTGACTTCGTTTTTTGTTTTGTTCAAGTGATGATTCTATTTCAAATTTAATGTTGAAGGGGGTTCCAGTCACCAGTTTTTCGGCGACCTGCTACGCCTATGACAGTCGCCGGCAATCGCCTAAAAAAATAATGCCCCTGTCCCACTTAGGAAACCTGAACGGAAACCTCTGGAGACTTTGCGCCCCACCCAAGGTTTCCGTGCGGTTCCCGGAGGTTGTTGTCAGTCTCCCTACCTGCTTCCACTACCTGCAACCTCCAGCAACCACCTGCAACCTCCGGGAACCGCACGGATACCTTGGCAAAGTCTCCATAGGTTTCTGTTCAGGTTTCCTAAGTGGGACAGGGGCATTAGTGGGACAGGCCCTGTAGTCTCTGCAATTATAGTCATTGCGTTCTCGGCATTACATTTCAATTGATGGCATTGCACAGACCACTGGGATCTTCTTAAACCTATCTTGTTTCCAGATTTTCACCATTCTGAAAAACACTCTGTTCTGTCTTTTGTCATGACTTGCCTACTGTTCAATTTATTTGGAACAGTTTTTCTCCAAACCATTTACCAGCAAGGAATTTAAGTCTGAAGAAAAGCCCTGACCCAATACGTCACCCATCCATGTTCTCCAGAGATGCCGTCTGACCCACTGAGTTACTCCAGCGCTTTGTGTGAGATTCAATACCATCATATAACACTCGGGGAATATAAACTTTAGTAATTAAAAATGTGCAATTAAAAAAATATATAATTTCTTTGTAATGGTAATCACCAAATTACCAAGATTCCAGTAGGAATCCACCTGGTTTATTAATGTCCTTAGAACATAGAATGTAGTTCCTACAACTAATTCCATATACCCACCACCCTCTGAGTGAAAAGGTTGCCCCTAGGGTTCATATTAAATCTTGCCCTATTAAATTTCTCACCTTAAACCTACATCCTCTGTTCCCCTACCTTGGTAATTAATTGTGCATTCACTCTATGATTTTATACAAGATTGCCCTCAGCTTACTGCACACCCGGCAATATAGTCTTAGCCTGCTTGACCTCTCCTGATAACTCAGCCTCTCATGTCCTGCCAACATCCTATTAAATCTCCTCGGCAGTTTTTCCAGCTTGATGACGGGGGTCAAGGAAAGAGCGTTTCCAACAATCTTTCCACCACCACGCACAAGAAGCACAAGAAGCATCAAGATAGACAATGACAAAGGACATTTATTGTCACATACACCAATTGGTGCAGTGAAATTTGAGTTACCATGCCGCACACAAATAAGATAAACACAACACTTGAGAATTTAACATAAAACATAAAAAACATCCCCCCACAGCGGAATCAGCGTGAGGGAAGGCAGCAATGTTCAGTCCTCTTCCTCTGTTCACCCATGGTCGGGGCCTATTTGAGGCCTCCGCAGTCACCGCTACAGCGGCCCCGATGTTTCAGGCCCTCGAATGGAAGAACACTCTCAGTGGCCTGGAGCTTCCGAATCGGCCGCTTCCTTCCGGAGACCGCAGCTCCCGAAGTCCACAGGCCAAGCTGGGCGGAGATTCAATGCTGGCGACCTCGGAGAGAGATCCCAGCGGTGCTGACTTGATAGACACCATTGTATGCGGATGCCGAGAAGTGTGTTCAGCTCTGGCAACTTCTAATCTTGTGTGTGGACTCGATAAGAAGAAGAAGCTTAATGACATCTTTCCCGTAGCAGGCTGGTCAAAACTGAGCACAGTAGCTCAAATGTGGCCTCACCAACATATTGTCCCACTGTAAGATGACATCCCAACTTCTATATTCAATGAAAAGACACATAGCAACATAGAAACATAGAAAATAGGTGCAGGAGTAGGCCATTCGGCCCTTCGAGCCTGCACCGCCATTCAATATGATCATGGCTGATCATCCAACTCAGTATCCTGTACCTGCCTTCTCTCCATACCCTCTGATACCTTTAGCCACAAGGGCCACATCTAACTCCCTCTTAAATATAGCCAATGAACTGGCCTCAACTACCTTCTGCGGCAGAGAATTCCAGAGATTCACCACTCTCTGTGTGAAATTTTTTTTTCTCATCTCGGTCCTAAAGGATTTCCCCCTTATCCTTAAACTGTGACCCCTTGTTCTGGACTTCCCCAACATCGGGAACAATCTTCCTGCATCTAGCCTGTCCAACCCCTTAAGAATTTTGTACGTTTCTATAAAATCCCCGCTCAATCTTCTAAATTCTAGCGAGTACAAGCCGAATCTATCCAGTCTTTCTTCATATGAAAGTCCTGACATCCCAGGAATCAGTCTGGTTTACCTTCTCTGTACTCCCTCTATGGCAAGAATGTCTTTCCTCAGATTAGGAGACCAAAACTGTACGCAATACTCCAGGTGTGGTCTCACCAAGGCCCTGTACAACTGCAGTAGAACCTCCCTGCTCCTAAACTCAAATCCTATTGCTATGAATGCTAACATACCATTCGCTTTCTTCACTGCCTGCCGCATCTGCATGCCTACTTTCAATGACTGGTGTACCATGACACCCAGGTCTCGTTGCATCTCCCCTTTTCCTAATCGGCCACCATTCAGATAATAGTCTACTTTCCTGTTTTTGCCACCAAAGTGGATAACCTCACATTTATCCACATTATACTGCATCTTCCATGCATTTGCCAACTCACCCAACCTATCCAAGTCACCTTGCAGCCTCCTAACATCCTCCTCACAGCTAACACTGCCCCCCAGCTTCGTGTCATCCGCAAACTTGGAGATGTTGCATTCAATTCCCTCATCTAAATCATTAATATATATTGTAAATAGCTGGAGTCCCAGCACTGAGCCTTGCGGTACCCCACTAGTCACTGCCTGCCATTCTGAAAAGGACCCGTTTACTCTTACTCTTTGCTTCCTGTCTGCCAGCCAGTTCTCTATCCACATTAATACTGAACCCCCAATACCGTGTGCTTTAAGTTTGTATACTAATCTCTTATGTGGGACCTCAAAGCACTGGGGTAACTCAGTGGGTCAGGCAGAATCTCTGGAGAACACGGATAGGTGATATTTCAGGTCGGGACCTTTCTTCAGACACTCCCTCCTGAGGGACTCTACTGAGTTACACCCCTAGATATGTCCCAAACCTAAAGACATCACCTATCCATGTTCTCCAGAGATGCCCCCTGACCTACTGAGTTACTCCAGCACTTTGTGTCATTTTGTGTAAACCAACATCTGCAGTTCCTTCTTTCTACTTTTTACATTCAACAGCCTAACTAATGAAGGCCAATGTACCAAAATCCTTCTTTCCCACCTCACCGTGTCACCCAGTCACGGTGGCGCAGCGGTGGAGTTGCTGCCTTACAGCGAATGCTGGCGCCGGAGACCCAGGTTCGATCCCGATTACGGCTGCTGTCTGTAAGGAGTACCCCTCCCCGTGACCTGCGTGGGTTTTCTCCGAGATCTTCGGTTTCCCCCCCACACTCCAAAGGCATACAGGCTTGTACACCTTGTAGGTTAATTGGCTTGGTGAATGTAAAAAAAAATTGTCCCTGGTGGGAGTAGGAAAGTGGTAATGTTCGGGGATCGCTGGACGGCGCGGACCCGGTGGGCCGAAGGGCCTGTTTCCGTGCTGTATCTCTAAACTAAAAGAAACAAAAATCTACTTGTGGTCCACATTCAGGGAATGTGTATGTGCACTCCTAGATCCCTCTGCTCTACAACATTCCCCAGGGTCCTACCATTCACTGTAAAGGTCCTGACCTGCTTTGACTTCCCAAAATGGTTGTCTTTTGCCCTGTCATCCATATTTGGTGTCAGTGACTCTGGACTCACCAACGCTGTTGACCCCTGGGCTCAGTGACAATTAAGGATGAAGAATAAAAAACAGTATTGCAAATGATGCTCACATCCTCTGAACAAAAAAAATTAAAATAACCTTTTACAGGTACAAAACTATCATGCAGGATAGAAAAAATGATGGATCATATTGCTTTGAAACCCCTGCACGTAGTTGATATATGGATCCCAATATTTCATTTCTTGATTCTATACAGTAAGCTGCGTTGAAGAGGAAACAGATGTGGATGGTCGGTGAAAACATGATTAGCTCCTTGTGAGACTCCCGTGATGAAATAGCCTCCCAACATGCCACGTCAAAGCTTATTCACAAAACAGCAGCTGATTGACTGATCATCCCATTCATTCCAAAGTCCTGGAACTTAATTCACATCGAGTCAATGGCTTCAGGAGAGAACAGGAGAAAATTGAAAAATTTGTTGTATGGTCTACTGATAATAGGAAGTAATCTTTGCACTAAATATTGAATTATCAGATAATTTGATAAAGTGAGTTTGAAGATGGGAACATATTACTGCCTCCTGGTCAGGGCAATTGGTTCATGACTGCTCATGTAGTTTTGTTTAGCTTAGTATAGAGACACAGCTTAGGGAAACAGGCCCTTCAGCCCACCAAGTCTGCACCGACCAGCGATCCCCACACGTTAACGCGATCCTACACACATGGGAGACAATTTATTCCAAGCCAATTAATCTCCAAACCTGTACGTTGTTGGAGTGTGGGAGGAAACCGAAGATCTCGGAGAAATCTTGAGGCAGGTCGCGGGGAGAACGTACAAACTCTGTACAGGCAGCACCCGTAGTCGGGATCGAACCCGGGTCTCTGGCACTGAAGGCGCTGTAAGGCAGCAACTCTACCGCTGTGCCACCGTGCTGCACATGTGGATTGCCATAAAGTGTAAATTAGTCACCTGCGGTGAAAATTCATAATTTCCCAACTCGACATATCATTGGGTCAACAGAAAATTCAACACTCTTTCAGAAATTAGCTTTCCCTTCATCAGCAGTCAGTCTTCTGTCTCTTGAAGCAAAATTGGAAGGATACAAGCATAAAGAAATGCACATGCAGACTTAATTTAATAACTTGGAATGAAAGCCCCCGGTTTTGATTCAGTCCACATGAATTGAATCTTTGCCAGCTGTGTGCTTTTCTCACAATACAGGACGTCCAATTTCCTTAAGAAACTGGTTGATTTTTGTTGCTGTTGTTATTCTCTGTAATCTCTGGTGAAAAGCAACTGCAGCCACCCATCTGAAATTAAACCATTCGAAAGGGACAGCATTGCCGAGTGTCAAAATGCATGAATGTGCAGGACTAGTGTGGACATACTTGTGTGAATGTATTGGATGAGTCATGAGGTTTAGTTTAGTTTAGTTTAGAGATACAGCGCGGAAACAGGCGCTTCGGCCCACCGGGTTCGCGCCCACCAACGATCCCCGCACGTTAACGCTATCCGACACACACCAGGAACAATTTACGTTTATACCAAGCCAATTAACCTACAAACCGGAGATCCCGGAAAAAAACCACGCAGGCCACGGGGAGAACGTACAAACTCCGTACAGACAGCACCCGTAGTCGGGATTGTGCCCAGGTCTCCAACGCTATAAGAGCGGTTAGGCAGCAACTCTACCGTTGCGTCACCGTGCGTCCCCATACAGTACATCTGTACAGTATATATACTTTGCCTCATATTTGTCTCATATTTGAGAAGACATTACATTCTTTAACCAACAGGCCAGATTTATGCAAATTTATAGATTCCTGTCTATCTTCTGCATAGAGTTAGTTTAGTTCAGAGATACAGCACGGAAACAGGCCCGTCGGCCTATTGAGTCTACGCCAACCAGCAATCCCCACACACTATCCTACACACACTAGGGACAATTTACAATTTTACAAAGCCAATTAGCCTACAAACCTGTGCGTCTTTAGTGTGGGAGGAAACAGAAGCACCCGGAGAAAACCCACGCAGGTCACGGGGAAAACGTACAAATTCCATACAGACAGCACCTGTAGTCAGGATCAAACCCGGGTCTATAGCGCTGTAAGGCAGCAACTCTACCACTGCGCCACCGTGCCACCCAATCTCAGCTAATGTTTGATAGTTTATTGGTTGAAAGCAAACGATGCGTGAATGTGATGTTAGTTCGTGCCTTCCAGTGGTGCTTTTGGCCAGGTGTGCTGCTGAGCTTGAACTCATCTCAGACTAAAGTAGACATTCATCCCTAAGCTCTCCGTAAATCTTGCCCAAACGTTCTTCCACACTCTCTGCTTTCTAAACACGAAACGCACAAATAATTTACTCCCCGCCTAATACTTTCTAATCTTGGAGTCATAGTCATATGGACCAAACGCAGGCAGGTGGGACTAGTGTAGCTGAGACATGTTGGCCGGTGTGGGGAGGTTGGGCCAAAGGGCCTGTTTCCATACTGTATCACTCTACGACTCTATCTGCAGTTCCTTCCTGCACAGATTGAACTATTTCCTACTTAAAACTGGTATTCTGGGAATACATACAATTAACTTGTTCGGTCATGGCTGACCATGGGTGACTCCAAGGTTGGAGGACGCCAGTGCGTGACTTTGTTTAACGTGGGGAGACTGGTGCACAGACAGCCACCCCACGGTCCTTGACAGATCTGGGTCAGGATCCAGTGGCATGGAGTCCAAGACGACCAGAGACCCTGAACAAGTTTAATATAAAACCATCGGTCAGGTACAAAGAAAATTATATATTTCTTAACATTCTCTAAGATAAGTGCTTGTAATTAGATGCAAAACAATTATCAGTGAATTATAATTTCTGCATATCATTACCATTCAAGGAAAAATCAGATCTTATGAGCATTGTTTATTTTAATCTTATCTACATTCGGACTAATCTGAAATCTAAAAGCCAGATAATTTATATATTTTTAACCTAAAAAATTAATATTTTCTCCAATAAAAGCAATGTTTTGCTGCATTTAATTCTAGTATTTAACCCTGCACCCACAAACTGTTATCTGCCATTGATATCGGCTAAATCCATAGGTATTATGGAAAGGCCCGTTATATCTTTCGTTAAAAATTTTTTTTTAATGTATATAACGAGGCCAACTAGATTTGAACTCTGCAACATAGCAGATGTGCCTTTTTGAAAACTACTGGTTTAAAATTGCAATCATCTATCTATATTACTAAAACTCTGTTCTTGACCGCTTTTGGCGATCTGTGCTGCGATTTCCGAGAGAACGCTGCCACCTACAGCCGTCATTTTTGGCCACCTCGCTCAGAGCCACCCTCTGCCGCATGTGTGCCGAGGATTTTTCCCGTCGATGAAATATGACAAAGATATTAATGTTTTTACAACATTCCCCATTCTCTCTGCTGCCCCCGCTGGCGGCAGGGGGGAGGGACTATAATACCAGGAAGTGATGTGCCTGCAAGCTGGAGGAAGGCAGAGGGTCACGTTTCTCTGAGCTGTGATTCACACTGAACACATGTCTACTCAAATGTAAGTGCCCTTAGTGGTTCTAAAATGCTTGCAGAATGTGTCTATTGGTTCTAAAGCTTGCAAATAAATGTCTATTGGTTCTAAAGCTTTCAAAAATGTCTATTGGTTCTAAAGCTAGCAAAAAGCGTCTCTATTGGTTCTAAAGCTTGCAAAAACTGTCTATTGGTTCTAAAGCTTGCAAAAAAATGTCTATTGGTTCTAAAGCTTGCAAAAAGTGTCTCTATTGGTTCTAAAGCTTGCAAAAAAATGTCTATTGGTTCTAAAGCTTGCAAAAAGTTTCTATTGGTTCTAAAGCTAGCAAAAAATGTTAATCGGTTCAAAAGCTTGCAAAAAAAATGTCTATTGGTTCTAAAGCTTGCAAAAAAATGTCTATTGGTTCTAAAGCTTGCAACAAAATGTCTATTAGTTCTAAAGCTTGCAAAAAAATGTCTATTGGTTCTAAAGCTTGCAAAAAATGTCTATTGGTTCTAAAGCTTGCAAAAAAAATGTCTATTGGTTCTAAAGCTTGCAAAAAAATGTCTATTGGTTCTAAAGCTTGCAAAAAAATGTCTATTGGTTCTAAAGCTGGCAAAAAAAGTGTCTCTGTTGGTTCTAAAGCTGGCAAAAAACGTCTCTGTTGCTTCTAAAGCTGGCAAAAGGCATCTCTGTTGCTTCTAAAGCTTGCAAAAGGCGGCTCTGTTGCTTCTAAAGCTTGCAAAAAGTGTCTCTATTGCTTCTAAAGCTTGCAAAAAAATGTCTATTGGTTCTAAAGCTTGCAAAAATATGTCTATAGGTTCTAAAGCTTGCAAAAAAAATGTCTATTGGTTCTAAAGCTTGCAGAAAAATGTCTATTGGTTCTAAAGCTTGCAAAAAAATGTCTATTGGCTCTAAAGCTTGCAAAAAATGTCTATTGGTTCTCAAGCTTGCAAAAAAATGTCTATTGGTTCTCAAGCTTGCAAAAAAAATGCCTATTGGTTCTAAAGCTTGCAAAAAATGTCTATTGGTTCTAAAGCTTGCAAAAAAAATGTCTATTGGTTCTAAAATGGTTCATACTAGCACTCCAGAAAGCGCCCCCCCCTCCCCTGGTTGGCTTGGGTGTGTTTTGAAATTGAAAGGCACTACTTACTGCAAATGGTGGCATGAAGTTGAAAGGCACTACTTACTGCAAATGGTGGCTTGGGAGCTTTGGCTTGAAGTTGAAAGGCACTATTACTGCAAATGGTGGCTTGGTTGCTTTGGCTTGAAGTTGAAAGGCACTACTTACTGCAATTGGTGGCTTGGGAGATTTGGCTTGAAGTTGAAAGGCACTATTACTGCAAATGGTGGCTTGGTTGCTTTGGCTTGAAGTTGAAAGGCACTACTTACTGCAAATGGTGGCTTGGGTGTGGCTTGAAGTTGAAAGGCACCACTTACTGCAAATGGTGGCTTGGGTGTGGCTTGAAGTTGAAAGACACCACTTACTGCAAATGGTGGCTTGGGTGTGGCTTGAAGTTGAAATACACCACTTACTGCAAATGGTGGCATGAAGTTGAAAGGCACTACTTACTGCAAATGGTGGCTTGGGAGCTTTAGCTTGAAGTTGAAAGGCACTACTTACTGCAAATGGTGGCTTGGGAGCTTTGACTTGAAGTTGAAAGGCACTATTACTGCAAATTGTGGCTTGGTTGCTTTGGCTTGAAGTTGAAAGGCACTACTTACTGCAAATGATGGCTTGGGTGTGGCTTGAAGTTGAAAGGCACTACTTACTGCAAATAGGGTGCGTGGGTGCATTGGCTTGAAATTGAAAAGCACTACTTACTGCAAATGGTGGCTTGGTTGATTTGGCTTGAAGTTGAAAGGCACTACTTACTGCAAATGGTGGCTTGGGAGCTTTGAAGTTGAAAGGCACTACTTCCTGCAAATGATGGCTTGGGAGCTTTGGCTTGAAGTTGAAAGACACAATTTACTGCAAATGGTGGCATGAAGTTGAAAGGCACTACTTACTGCAAATTGTAGCTTGGGTGCTTTGGCATTAAGTTGAAAGGCATTACTTACTGCAAATGGTAGCGTGAAGTTGAAAGGCACTACTTACTGCGAATGGTGGCATGAAGTTGAAAGGCACTACTTACTGCAAGTGGTGGCTTGGTTGCTTTGGCTTGAAGTTGAAAGGCACTACTTACTGCAAATGATGGCTTGGGTGTGGCTTGAAGTTGAAAGGCACTACTTACTGCAAATGGGGGGCGTGGGTGCATTGGCTTGAAGTTGAAAGGCATTATTCTTGCTCACCTCAAAACCAGCACTTCCTCCAATTTGGACCCACACCAATTCGCATACAGAGCCAATAGGTCAGTGGAAGACACAGTCAATCTGGCCATTCATCACACTCTGCAACACCTGGAAACCGCCAACACGTACGCCCGCTTCCTGTTCATGGACTTCAGTTCAGCATTTAACTCCATCAACCCGGTTAAACGCTTCCATAAATTAACGGACATGAACATCGACCCCTGCATCTGTCACTGGATCTACAGCTTCCTTTGGAACAGACAACAGAGGGTGAAGATACATAACACAATATCTCACCCCCTGCACCTCAGCACAGGAGCCCCTCAGGGCTGCGTATTGTCTCCCTGGTTATTCTCACTCTACACAAACCAATTCACATCCCAGCATAGTTCAGTTAAAATTTATAAATACGCAGATGACACAACCATCATAGGTCTCATCTCGAACAATAATGAAACAGAATACCGCACTCAAACACACAAAGCAGTCACTTGGTGCACAGATAATAACCTCTTACTCAACACATCAAAAACACACGAACTCATCATTGATTTCAGACGTAAGGCACAACCCAAGACCCCCCTACTCATCTCAGGCGAACCCATATCCACCACTGATTCATACAAATTTCTTGGCACTCACATAAGCAATAACCTCAAATGGAAAATCAATTCAAATCACATCTACAAAAAAGCCAACCAAAGACTCTTCTTCCTCCGCCAGCTCAAGAAGTTTAGAGTAAGGAAACACCTCCTAATCAAATTCTACACAGCCATCATCCAAAGCATGCTCACTTCATCAATTACAGTCTGGTTCAGCAGTTTAGACACTCACTCCCGTAATAAATTACAACGCATAGTTAACAAAGCATCCAAAATCATCAGCACTCCCCTTCCATCAATAGAATCACTCCATCACAAACGGTCTGTGTCAAGGGTGAAGAAAATCATCTCTGATCCCTCCCACCCAGCTCACCACATCTTCCACCTGCTGCCATCAGGAAGGCGCTACAGCTCACTGTCCGCCAAGACATCTCGATTTAAAAACAGTTTTTACCCACACGCAATCCGAATTCTGAACACACTATGATAACAGCACATATCCTCCCCATGCATGTACTGTATATTGTATGATGTTGTGTTTTATGTTATGTTTGACGGGAATCAGCCTACCTTGTAACATCCTGTACTGAACCTGAATTCCACCATCTTGACTGTGTGGTCATTAAATAATCTAATCTAATCTAATCTAATCTAATCTACTTACTGCAAATGGTGGCTTGGGAGCTTTGAAGTTGAAAGGCACTACTTCCTGCAAATGATGGCTTGGGTGTGGCTTGAAGTTGAAAGACACCATTTACTGTAAATGGTGGCATGAAGTTGAAAGGCACTACTTACTGCAAATTGTAGCTTGGGTGCTTTGGCATTAAGTTGAAAGGCATTACTTACTGCAAATGGTGGCATGAAGTTGAAAGGCACTACTTACTGCAAGTGGTGGCTTGAGAGCTTTGGCTTGAAGTTGAAAGGCACTACTTACTGCAAATGGTGGCTTGGGTGCATTGGCTTGAAGTTGAAAGGCACCACTTACTGCAAATGGTGGCTTGAAGTTGAAATGCACTACTTACTGCGAATGGTGGCTTGGGTGCTTTGGCTTGAAGTTAAAAGGCACTACCGTAAATGCACTTACTTCCTGTTTGCACTGTATATTGATTTTAGATAAAACGCTGCCACTTACGGCTGTGATTTTTGGCCATCTTACTCAGTCCCCCTCCGCTGAGCAGGTGCAGAGAATTCTTCCCATCAATTAAAAATAAAAGTGTTATTAGTTTTTAAAAATATTTTGAGAATCTCCTGTCAATCACTCCATGAAAGCCACACCTTTTCCGGTGGGGGAGGGGTTATAAAACCCGGAAATGTGGGTGTGGCTCAGTCTCTGCAAGATGGAGGAGGGAGAGGTCACGACTCGCTGTCTTTAGTGGCTTTGCACCCTACTTCAAATGGTATGAAACTGCACTTAAATTTGGTGGCCTTGCACCCTGCTAAAAGTGGTAAGAAACTGCACTTGAATTTGGTGGCCTTATACCCTGCTTGAAATAGAATTTCAAGGATTAGCCGTGAGTCAACTACCAGCCCACCAGCCATGAGTGAGTTCCCAGCACAACAGGCTTGATTGACTGAGACGCCAGCCCAAGAATCCATTTGGCGCACAATTTGCATACTAGCCCTCTGGAAACCAGCCCCTTCAGCCCACAACACCCATACTAGCGCTCCAGAAAGCCCCCCCCCCCCCAACTGGCCACCAATATTAGAATTGGTGGAGAGGTGGAATATTGCGTTGGATGACCAGCCTTCATGTGTGATGCTGGGACCCAACGGGTCCCACTTAGTATATTACTAAAACTCTCAGCTTGTTTGTTTGTTTGTTTGCGTGCATGCATGTTCTCCAAATTCGTACGAGATAGCGCTACAATATTTGACTCACCTGAATCACCATTGTCCTGTGATGTGCTGTAGCAAGTTCCTTTCAGATTGAGGTTATATTTTACAAGTTATTGACATTTTAAACTTTACAAAAAACACTTTTCCACTTGCCCTGCCCGTCAGCCGCGTTTGATGTTACAATGGTGTCACAATGGGATCCCGAATCTCATATACATTTTAAAAAATCACGATGATCAAAAAAACTCCGTTTTAATCAAATTCTTCCATTTTCATTAACAGCTAACATTGTGTTTGGGTTATTTTAAAGAAAAAACACCATTTTCATCGAGAATTTCATAAAAAAAAAACATTGCAATTTTCATTGTGGGGGGGGGGGGGGGGGGTGGAATAGGGGGAGGTGAGGAGTGGGGGAGCAGGGAGATAGAGGGAGAGGAGGTAGGGGTTGTGGATGGCAGAGGAGTGGGGTTGTGGATGGAGGGAGGGAGTGACTGAGGATAGGGGAAAGGAGAGGGAGGGAGAGGTGAGGGAGGGATTGGGGGAGTGGGAGGAGGAGAGGGGAAAGTAGATGGAGGGTGAAGAGGAGGGGGAGGGAGTGCTGGGGAATGAGGGGGAATGGAGGAGGATAGGGGTAGGAAGAGGGATGGCGAGGCGCAGTTTTGGGAGGAGGGTTGCCGTGACTCGAGTCACAACAGGGATCTCTGGCGTCCCAACGGGAACCCATCAGCCGTGCCTGCGCAGTTGGGGGCTATGGATGAGTGGTGGAACATTGCTTTGGGGGACGTGCCCAACGGGTGCGCACCTGGTCTGGTCATCGTTAACTAGCTCTATGTTATCCCACTTTCATGCCCTACACACAAAGGGTTATTTACAGACAACTAACCTACAAACCTGCACATCTTTGGGGAGAGGGAGGAAACCAGAGCACTCGGAAAAAATACACACGGCCACATGGAGAATGTGCAAAGCCTGTACAGACAGCACCCTTAGTCAGGATGGAACACGGCTCTCTGGCGCTGTGAGGCAGAAATTCCACCGCTGCGCCACCGTGCCGCCCTTGTTTCAATTCTTTGCAATTAAGCCACGTTATCCATCTTCATGTCTGCCAAAGTTATTGTCAATTCCATCCTGCAGTTCACATATTTACACTTAATTTTCCTGGGCGCTCTTTATCATCATTGACCTGACGCCGGTCAAATGTCAATGCCCATAGCTGCCATAAAAAGGAGAAGTGAATGACGGAGCAGAGAGAAAGAACACCGTGCCCATCGTATTTCAGCTTTATTGTACTATTGATTGGAATAATATTCAATGCTTTGTTGGAAACAATGATCATGCTCGAGTCATGTTTCGTATAATGAAACCTAAAGAGAATGCCTCCTATTTTCTTTGCATGGTAAAAATTGGAAGCAGGGCACCGAGATGGGTAGCAACAGAATCAACATGTTCATTTTATTATGTCAAATCTTGGAAGTGAATTTGAATGCAGTGACGTCCTACTAAATATAATTCGTAATATTAATAACTGGATAACCTGTTTTGGAAAGGTTGGTTTAGTTTAGTTTAGAGCTACAACATGGAAATAGGTCCTTTAGTCCACCAAGTCAACGCCGAACATCGATCAACCATTCACACTAGTCTATTCCTTCCACAGATGCTGCCTGACCTGCTGAGTTATTCCAGCACTTTGTGTTTTGCTCAAGATTCCAGCATCTGCAGTTCCTTGAATCTTTAGATAACTAATTGATCCTGCTCCCTCAATAAGGAGAGACATTTTTAAACACAGTTAAAATTATGAATTTTGAACCGATCACGACAAAGAGTTTAATGAAAAAAGACGGATAACTTGTAACCACAATGTATCTATCTGTGCCTTACCATTGAAGTGTGCGTTATCAATGTGAAAGAGATGGTGCTGTGCTCTCTACATTTCACTAGATACACGACACATATGCACTGTAACTCTGGACAGTTAAGATTTATTTCACACTACATTATTGACTTCAGCCACAACAAAATCATTAAAACTACAGTAATGTGTAAGTAATATATCACAGAGGAGTCATCCATCCATTTGAAGGGTGAGTGTCTCAAAATATGCTAACTACAAGAGGCTACGTTCCCATGTGTGCAATTTCTTACGGTGATAGTTTGGTATATACACTCACATGACTTATTTATATAACCACGGTATTGTTCTATGCCTGCTGAAGCAAAGCAAACAGCCTTTACATGGGAAACTAGGACCCAGTAGAAATAACAATAATGAATATTTCAGGTTGAGTTCACTTTGGGTTTTTTCTGCACTCGGCGTAAAGTACACTGAATTTACGTTTAAAATCCTCCTACATTTCATGCCAATTGTGCCAATTTCAGATCAATTGAACTGAAAATGATGTACAAAATGTTCTACCAGCACGAAAGTAAATGGTATTACAAGTACAAATTACATTCGGTGCAAGATATCCTTTTTACGTGATTCTTTGAGCAAGTTTACGAGACATTAGATAGACACAAGAAGCTGGAGTAGCTCAGCGGGTCATGCGGCAACTCTGGAGAAAAGGAATGGGTGACATTTTGGGTCGAGACCCTTCTTCAGACTGGTTAAGAAACATTACGCTGGCATTACAGAAACATTAAGAAGTGCATTTTACAATATCAGGTCATCCTTCACACAAAGGGTGGTGGGTGTACGGAAGAAGCTGCCAGAGGAGGTAGTTGAAGCAGGGACTAGCCTAACATTGGACAGGTGCATGGATAGGACAGGTTTGGAGGGATATGGACCAAATACAGGCAGGTGGGACTGGTGTAGCTGGGACATGTTGGCCCGTGTGGGCAAGTTGGGCCGAAGGGCCTGTTTCCACACTGTATCACTCTATGACTCTATCCCAAAACAGCTGAGAAGCATTTTACAAGGATATTTGAAATGCACACACCCAGTTGAATAATCTACTTGCTCCACCCTTTCAACTATCTGCAATGGGACCTGAAACGCCACTCTTTTTCTCCAGAGATGCTGCCTGACCCGCTGAGTTACTCCAGCACTTTGTGTCTAACTTTTGTATAAACCAGTATCCTTGTTTGGACAGTGGAATGAATGATATCACTTTTTTTCAGGTATGAATATTGAACAAGATGCATCCACACATACTGTAGCACAGGGGCAAGAGCACTGATAACTCACGGGCTAATATATTTTATCTGCTGAAAATATTGAATTTCCATGGAACCAAATTGAAATTATATTATTTAACTGATCAATGAGTAAGGTATGCCAGCGTTCAGCGGTTTTCTGTCAAGTGTGCCTTTGGGTCATGTGGAATGGTCATTTTTTGTTGTCCGTTTAAATGAACATATCCCATTTGATATCCTAACTCTTTCTATTATTGACTGTGAAATACGACCGTACAGCTGGGCTGCACGGTGGCATAGCGGTAGAGTTGTTGCCTTACAGCGCCAGAGACACGGGTTCGATCCTGACTACAGGTGCTGTCGAGTTTGTACGTTCTCCCCGTGAAACCCTGCGTGGGTTTTCTCCAAGATCTTCAGTTTCCTCCCACACTCTAAAGATTTGTAGGTTAATTGGCTTGATATAAATGTAAAATTGCCCCTAGTGTATGTAGGGTAGTGTTAATGTGCGGGGATCGCTGGTCGGAGTGGACTCAGTGGGACGAAGGGCCTGTTTCTCCGCTGTATCTCTAAACTAATCCAAACTAAAATTCCTCTACCTCTCAGCAGCTCCATTAAAAACTGCCATTGTTGGGTTAAGTTTTTACTCAATGATATCTGGTGCGAATACAGGTACTTTATTCCAGTTAACGATTCGAAAACAATTCTAATTTAAATTTTATTGTCTGAAATTATGTAGCTCAGCTTTTACAGCCTTGAAAAGGCGAGGCGAGGCTGTTAATATTACCCACAATCAATGCCAGTCCTGGCTTAATGTTGAACAATTTCATGATACATTCAAGCTCATCCGACCTGTCACACTGAGCAAAAAAACAGAGCAAATTCCCCATATTGTAAATGGCTGATCAATGATTGAAGCCTTAATCTTGTCGCTACCTCCCCTAGTTACACACTGTAGCCGTGGTGTCCTATGTAACACTGTGTTTAGGCTCACATTTGTAATTTGTACATGACTGAGTAATTCAAAATGAGAATTGAAAAAAATCAATAGAAAACTATAGAGTAAGTGATAGGATATTGATGGGTTAGTTGTTGAACTCAAAAACGAGTCCCAAGGTATACTCCAACATTGCCACTCATTGTAATACACTATTAAATCACATCCTAAATCAATTGATTCACAGCGTGGCATTAACCCTTTCAGAACTCCAATGATACATATAAAATTATAAAAGGACTGGACAAGCTAGATGCAGGAATTTTTTTCCCCAATGTTGGGCGAGTCCAGAACCAGGGGCCACAGTCTTAGAATAAAGGGGAGGTCATTTAAGACTGAGGTGAGAAAAAACGTTTTCACCCAGAGAGTTGTGAATTTATGGAATTCCTTGCCACAGAGGGCAGTGGAGGCCAAGTCACTGGATGGATTTAAGAGAGAGTTAGATAGAGCTCCAGGGGGCTAGTGGAGTCAAGGGATATGGGGAGAAGGCAGGCACGGGTTATTGATAGGGGACGATCAGCCATGATCACAATAAATGGCGTTGCTGGCTCGAAGGGCCGAATGGCCTCCTCCTGCGCCAATGTTTCTATGTTTCTATGATACTTTGACGGTGGACAAAAAATGCCGGAGTAACTCAGCGGGACAGGCAGCATCCCTGGAGAGAAGGAATGACCGACGTTTCAGGTCGAGACCCTTCTTCAAACTCGCTGAGTTACTCCAGCATTTTGTATCTTTCTTTGGCTTAAACCAGCGTCTGCAGTTTCTTCCTACAAATGTACTTTATTTTGATTTAAATGGAACAATATATTTTTTGCCAAATATGAATAAAAGACTGATTCCACGTAACAGTGTGAAACTACATTAAAAAAAAATCTTACAACCATCCTTATTTAGCATAACAGCTCGAAACCTACTGACACATTTGGGCTCTGATAAATCTTAAACAGCACAATTAATTGTGTTTTGTGACACCTTCAATATGTTGCTTGCATTTTAGTCTATAGTTTACAAATGTTAAAGCTGTCACTGGAAAATGAACAGGAAGAACTTCAATAAAAAAACTGTTAACATGGTTGGACTAGATCAATAATATTTAATTAAATCTATTTTGTAATTATCTTTTTTAATTTTGTCAGCCAGTCCTGACTAAATTTGATTTGTTTCAGCCTAAACATAATTGTTTCATTTTGAATGGGGTGATAGAAGCAGAATAAGCAGAATAATAGAAGCAGAATTGATAGAAGCTGAATTGATTTGTGCTTGAAATCCAAAGTTGCAATGTGGATTTATGCAAAGTTAGCCGTTAGTTCTCAAATCTTTAATACGGGCTGCAGATGCGCAGATTATATGCTCCTGTGATTATAAGTGCCTTCGATAGGAATGGGAACATATACCTAGTATACAGCAAAAGATGAAACAAAGCACTGAAGAAGCTAGAATCTTTCTGTTGATATTTAAAATATCAACAGAAAAATGCTGGAAATATCTTGTAAGTCAGGTATTATTTTGTTTTTGAGGCACTTGGTTAATAATTCAGATCATTTTTTTTTTCTTCTCAGAACAGCATACTGTAGTTAGAAATTTCACCTTTCTGAACTTGAGAGAAGGGTCTGAAGAAGGGTCCCGACCTGAAACGTCACCTATCCATGTTCTTCAGAGTTGCTGCCTGACTCGCTGAGTTACTCCAGCAGTTTGTGTCTATTTTTGGTATTAAACGAGCATCTGCAGTTCCTTCCTACAAGGTTTCTGCTACTTTCATTTACAGTTCCTTTAGGCCATTTTGTTTATTTGTTCAAATATCACGTTCCTTTATCATCCACTATCATTCCGTTGGTCATTTCACCCCTCTTGACCTCAGTTATATCAGAGAATGGGCTGTGTGAAGGACTGACCTACATTGACAACTCTGTCATTTCTTGCCGCCTTGGGAATTGCTGTTCCCAAACCAAGCTGTGAGACAACCTGACAATATGCTTTCAATAGTGCATGTATTCATGTTATATCAAACCCAATATTCTATTCACGTTTCATTAACATTTCAGGCTCAAACAATGTTTGATGATCTGATGAAGGATCTAGGACCTGACACGTTACCTGTTTCTCTTTCCACAGATGCTGCCCGACCTGCTGAGTGTTTCCAGCATTTCCTGTTTTTATTTCAGATTTCCAGCATCTGCAGATCTTTTAAATATTTCTGAAATCCCCTTCTTTTGTAATTTCATGGAAATAAAGAAGAACCTTGATAAATAGCCAATGATTCATTGATGAAATCTGATTCCATTGGTTGAGGCAGGGATTGTAGCAATGAGCCGCAGAGATCTCCTGGCAAGTCATCCTGTATCATCCATTTTACATCACCCAAAGCTGAGTTTTTCCCAGTTTGCTCGTATCTGAAATCCTGCAACAATCTTTGACGAATTTTCTTATACATCCTCCCTAACATTGTCAAGGATACGCTACAGGTTTGTCAACGATACCAACATAAGCAAGGACGTCACACCCCGGTCATTCCCTCCTCTCCTCTCTCCCATCAGGTAAAAGATACAGAAGTGTGAAAATGCACACCATCAGATTCTGGGACAGTTTCTCTCCCCCCCCCCCGTTATCAAGCAACTGAACCATCCTATCAACAACTAGAGAGCGGTCCTGAGCTTCTATTTACCACATTGGAGACCTTCGGACTATCTTTGATCACACTTTACTAGACTTTATCGTGCACCAAACGTTATTCATGTTATACCCTTGTAATCATGTATTGTCTTTCAAAACAAAACAAAACTTTTCACTGTACTTCGGTGCACGTGACAATAAACTAAACTCAAACTAACTTGATAGAACTGTATGGGGAAAGAAGTGTTCAGCAGGGGAATTAGAAAAAAGTTGCATTATAGGTTTTTTGAACTTCTTCCTAGCAAGTTGCAGGTTAATTTTATTAATGGATGGTAGGATGGCACAGCAGTAGAGTTGCTGCCTCACAGCGCCAGAGACCCGGGTTCCATCCTGGCTCTGGGAGCTTGTCTGTAAGGAGTTTGTACGTTCTCCCCGTGACTGCATGGGTTCTCTCCGAGAACTTCGGTTTCCTCCGACACTCCAAAGACACACAGGTTTGTAGCTTAATTGGCTTGGTATAAATGTAAAAATTGGGCCCGGTGTAGGGCAGTATTAGTGTGCGGGGATCACAGGTCGGTGCGGACCGGGTGGGCCGAAGGGCCCGTTTCCGCGCTGTATCTCTAAACTAAACTAAAGTAATTCTTCTTATCGAGTCCACATCACAAGATTAGAAATTGTTCAGCCAGAGCTGACCACACTTCTCGGCATCAGCATAGAACTGTGTCTTGCGCTTCTTGTGCGTGGCGGTGGAAAGATTGGTGGAAACAGGGCTGTGACGTGAACGCTCTTTCCTTGACCCCACTAAAGTAATTGAACTTGTAGTTTAAAGGAACTTGTGGAATTGCAACAAATTTTGCAAAGAGACGAGGTTAAACGCAACTGGAATAAACTGCCCTCATTATATTTTCAGAGGGTAAACATCTAGTTGTACTTTCACACTTGTATGCTTTCAGACATTAGTTTGGCTTTTCCTCAATGATCTCCTGATCAAAGATGCTCGCTGGCTGGTGCTGCCTCTGAATAACCTTCATCCCAGACTAAATGGGGCCTGCGACAGAGGAGAGTCCTGGTCGAACAACAGGTTTCCCAGTGTGAACCTTGAAGGGTCTGTCAGCTTAAATGATATGGTCCGCTCCGTAATCGCTGTTCTTCTGCGCCACTCTTTTATTCTCCGGGGATCGAAAAGAGCCGCTAAAACGAAGTTTTTAATACTGTAACTTTTGAAAAGAAAGGAGAGCAGGGGGACGGGGAGGGGGAAGATTTTTAAGCAAGAGCTACCAGATGGGGAAAAGAACAAATGATCACAAGGATGCCAACATGCTTGAAAGAATTTTGGATGTGAGTTTTTTTTGTTGTAAACTCAGAGGTTTAAAAGAGTTTTTGACTTGAAGAAGGCAATAGAAAATTAACCTTTTAATTCCCAAAAGAGCACGAATATGTTTCTTTTTGAAAATATCTGGTTTTCAGAACTGTAAAGATTCTCTGCTTTCAAACTGCATTGTAAAAATGTAATTAAGTCCAATTATCGATTGAACTGCGTTGATTTTGATTTTTGAGCTACCAGTCCTCGGAATAACAGCCTGTTCTCATTTATGCTGACCAGATCTTAAGCAAGCAATTTCATGAAGTGAGCTTTATGAAATGAAGCTGAGATCAACAATAGATTAAAGAGTTAGCTGTCGTCAAAACTGTCCACAGATTAACAATACATAACTATAGGCTCCATATTCGCCCCAGATGTGAAATTGTTAGATCTGGCTAAATTTTTCTTCCATTGTGGGTAACCGAGGTACTTTAACTCAGCACAATTTTAACATTAAAAGGGTTCTGCTAAGAGGAAAATGGTAAGGAATATCAAAACTATTAGGATATCGTAGGATGACTACGGGTGCTTGTCTGTACGGAGTTTGTACGTTCTCCCATGACCTGCTTGGGTTTACTTCAAGATCTTCGGTTTTCCTCCCACACTCAAAAGACGTACAGGTTAATTGACTTAGTATAAATGTAAATTTTCCCTTGTGTGCATAGGATAGTGTTAATGTGCAGGGATCGCTGGTCGGTACAGACTCGGTGGACCGAAGGGCCTGTTTCCGCGCTGTATCTCTAAACTAAACTAAAGATGCTGCCTGAGTTACTCCAGCATTTTGTATCTATCTTAAACAAAATCATTTCTTATTTGGTAAATGGGATGTATTTCAACTGATTAGGTATTAAACACATTTTATTCTGGTATGATTTATTTTCAAATAGTCTGTGGGAAAGGGTGTGAAGATTAAAAAGTAGTTCAGCTCATTGTGAACTAAAATACATTATCTCAATCTCCATGCTCCCTGAAACTCATATCCCATGATCACAGTAGTAACAAGTTTTTTTTAAATCAATTCTTAGCTGTGCAGCCATGTAAGAAACACCCAAGAGGCCAAGCCCTTCATTTCCAAGTCAGGAAAGGATGACAATAGGTTATTTTGCTACAGGGGGAACACTTGTGCCAAGTAAGCATGGCTTCGTGCCAACACTTCACTGGGTGGGTAATAACACAGATTCGTGTGGGGGAGACGGGTTATTCAGTGGAATAAATTAGGCAAAATAAAAGGATGTAATTTGAGGATATGCAATGTTCATAACATATTGGAATATTTTTAATGATGCTATGGGCAGAAATATAGGCAGAGGGCGGCGTGGTGGTGCAGCGGTAGAGTTGCTGCTTTACAGAGCCCGAGACCCGGGTTCGATCCCGACCGATTGTACGGAGTTTGTTCCTTCTCCCCGTGACCTGCGTGGGTCTTCACCGGGATCTCCAGTTTCCTCCCACACTCCAAAGTCGTACAGGTTTGTAGGTTAATTGGCTTCGGTAAAATTGTAAATCGTCCCTAGTGTGTGTAGGATCGTGTAAGTGTGCGGGGATCGTTAGTTGGTGCGGACTTGGTGTGCCGAACGGTCTGTTTCCGCACTGTATCTCTAATCTAAACCAAACTGAACTAGTTAAAAAACTACCTTCGCAGGTGAAACAAAAGAACCTTTAAACTTGCATAGAACGTTGAAATTATCGGGATATTTTTAGGGGCGGCACCAAAGATCATAGAGGAGCAAGATAGACCACTCCTCGAAAAACGCGTAGTATGACGTGTGTGATTGTCGACGCCATTTTATTGAGCATTTTTTTGGGCTTCCCCCACACTGTCATGGCGTCCTCATGTAAATCTTCATCTCACTGCTCCGCTATCAATTGTTCTAATCGTAAATCTAAACGACCAGACCTGTCATTCTTTAGGTTCCCCGATAAAAAAGAAAGGTAAGAAAATATTATTATTATTTTTTGTCGATATTCTGTGGTGAAAATGTTATTTTCTGTTCTCCCATCAATGGCCATTGGGAAACTAGGTTTGTCGGTACATTAGAAAGTTAGTAGACTTATTTTTAATAGATCTTTACTTACCACAATAATAAAGACAATTTTAACACTTCTGTACGTTTTTGGTTTTGTTCTTGTAAGGGATTGGTCTCCAAAATATGGCCCGCGGGACACATTAGGCCCAGTGACCACGGGATTTTTCGAGCTCAGATTCAAGTCCGAGAACGCGGCGGCTGTTACCCGTTATAATAATAATAATAAATTTTATATTTAATGGGCGCCTTTCATACAAAATCTCAAGGACACCTTACATAGTAATCGGAATAAAAACATATAATCGGAGTAAAACAAGTAATTAAAGACATCACAATGACACAAATTAAAAACAGAATTCAATCCAAAAACAGAAAATCAAAAACACAGTGTGAAGAGAGAGCAGCGGCAACCAATTCGTGCCAGCGTCCACTCTCTCTTCACGGCAGCCATCTTGGACACAGACCTACAAGACTACAGTTAGACAAAAAAAATCATCCCCCCACAGTGGATAGCACTGTGGAGGAAGGCACAATGTCCAGTCCCCACCCCTTGTTCACCCCAAAGTCAGGCCTATTGGGGCCACCGCAATTGCCTCTACGGAGGCCCGATGTCCCTGGCCGTTCTCACCGGGTGGTCTTGCCCCGGCGTCGGGAGAGTCCTTTCGGCGGCTGGGCCACTTGGAACGGCCGCTTCTTGGTTGGAGCCCGCGGCTGCCGAAGCCGACAAGGCCGCGCCGGTTTGGCGCTCCTAGGCTCCAGATGAAAAAGTCGGCGACCGCTCTCCTCACTGCCGCTTTGCCGCCTCTACGCACGCCGCCTCTCCGCTCCGCAAACCCGCAGTCCCTCGAATTGTCGAGACATCACAAGCAAAGATCACAAGCCCGCCGTGAAGAAGGGTGCAATCAAAGATTATACAACTCTGCTCTAGCATCTTTGGGTGCACTGGTGGGCCGGGGGGGTTCGGCGGTGGCGGTTACAATCAAAGGCACGAGAGGAGATCTGCTCTATAATCTTTGGTCGGAATGGGACGGCTGCACGTTATAATGTGCTATCGTTCCTCTCCCTCTCCCCCCCTTCTCCCTCTCCCCCCTTCTCCCTCTCCCCCCTTCTCCCTCTCCCCCTTCTCCCTCTCCCCCCTTCTCCCTCCCCCCCCCTTCTCCCTCTCCCCCCCCTTCTCCCTCCCCCCCCCTTCTCCCTCTCCCCTCTTCTCCCTCTTCCCCCTTCTCCCGCTCCCCCCTTCTCCCTCGCCCACCTTCTCCCTGTCCCACCTTCTCCCTCTCCCCCTTATCCCTCTACCCCCTTATCCCTCTCCCCCCTCCCCCCTCTCCCCCCTCCCCCCTCTCCCCCCCTCTCCCTCTCCCCCCCGTCTCCCTCTCCCCCCTTCTCCCTCCTCCCCCCCCTTCTCCCTCTCCCCCTTCTCCCTCTCCCCCCTTCTCCCTCTCCCCCCTTCTCCCTCTCCCCCCTTCTCCCTCCCCCCCCCTTCTCCCTCTCCCCCCCCTCTCCCTCCTCCCCCCTTCTCCCTCTCCCCCTTCTCCCTCTCCCCCCTTCTCCCTCTCCCCCCTTCTCCCTCTCCCCCCTTCTCTCTCCCCCCCCCTTCTCCCTCTCCCCCCTTCTCCCTCCCCCCCCTTCTCCTCTCCCCCCTTCTCCCTCCCCCCCCCTTCTCCTCTCCCCCCTTCTCCCTCTCCCCCTTGCTCCCTCTCCCCCCTTCGTCCCTCTCCCCCCTTCTCCCTCTCCTCCCCCCCTTCTCCCTCTCCCCCCTTCTCCCTCTCCCCCTTCATCCCTCTCCCCCGTCTCCCTCTCGCCCCCCTTCTCCCTCTCCCCCTTTCTCCCCTCTCCCCCTTTCTCCCTCTCCCCCCTTCTCCCTCTCCCCCCTTCTTCCCTCTCCCCCCTTCTCCTCTCCTCCCCCCCTTCTCCCTCTCCCCCCTTCTCCCTCTCCCCCCTTCTCCTCTCCTCCCCCCCCTTCTCCCCCCCCCCCCCCTTCTCCCTCTCTTCTCTCGATCTCTCTCTCCCTCTCGATCTCTCTCTTTCTCCCTCTCTTCTCTCGATCTCCCTCCCTTCCCTCTCTCCCTCCCTTCCCTCTCTCCCTCCCTTACCTCTTCGTGAGAGTTGGCAGCTCTGCTATGCCTTGGGTCCAAAAGAGGATAGAAAGAAAATACTTAATGGTCTTTGTAAGAAGATTTTAATAAGCTCTTCTACATTTAAGGTAAATTGACATATTAGAGGCAAAAAGCATCTTCAATATACAGGTCTCTCCAGTCGCGTGTCGCTTAAAGAAATGGCGGCCGTGACGTTCCGTCACGTACTACACGTCAGTCCATTGGATTTCGGAGGAGTGGTCTATCTTGCTCCTCTATGGTCTTTGGGCGGCACTGTGGCGCAGCTGGTAGAGCTGTTGCCTTGGAGCTCTAGAGACCTGGGTTCGATCCTTACAACGGGTGCTGTCCACATGGAGTTTGCATGTTCTCCTTGTGGCTGGGTGGGTTTTCTCCAGGTGCTCCGGTTTCCTCCCACATTCCAATGACCTGCGGGTTTGCGGTAATTGGCTTCCGTAAATTGCCCCTGGATTAACATAGAACGAGTGAACAGTTGAAGGAAAGAACTGCAGATGCTGGTTTAACTCGAAGGTAGACACAAAATGCTGGAGTAACTCAGCGGGACAGGCAGCATCTCTGGAGAGAAGGAATGGGTGACGTTTCGGGTTGAGACCCTTCTTCAGATCTATGGTCATCACAGACTTGGTGGGCCAAAGGGCCTGTTTCCACGCTGTATCTCTAAAACTATAAAACTAAATCTAATTACATAGAATTTACAGCACGGAATTAGCCTATTTGGCCACCTCTTTGATTCCATTTACAAAGACATGGTCAGGCAGCATCTCTGGAGAACCTTAACAGGTGACGTTTCGGGTCGGGACCATTCAAGTAACAGACCTGCTGCGTGACTCAGCCAGTTACTCCAGCACGTTGTATCTTTTTATGTAAACCAGCACCTGCAGTTCCTTGTTTCTACATTCTGATCTATTCTGGTGTTCAGACACTGCAAAAAACTCACTGAACCTGTCATCTGGAATTTTTGACATTTTTCTTTTATGTCTGCATTGAAAGAAATCAAGCACAAGAATTCACAGTAGTATCACGTTTTTTTATGAGATAAGAGACCAAGAGTTTCCCAGGAGTCAAATCAGACAAAAGCATGCTGTATCTTTAATATATTTTACTTAGGCACTGGAGTACAATACTCAAGCTTAATGGCCTGATGTACACCACATCCCTCATAACTGCAGTCAAACAGTGGTAAATCTATGGCAATAAATCTTATGCTCGAATCACAGTTTCCATAAACTGCAGATTTATGTGGCCAAGTTCCAAATCTATGTATTGGTATTGTATTATATAATTCAATCCAAACAAATGAAAACCAACTTGAAACAAATATTTAACACATTCTACATTCCGAGCCAGTTTGTAGTTTCATTGGCTTCTGTAAATTGTCCCTAGTATGTAGGATAGAACTAGTGAACGGGTGATCGCTGGTTGGCGTTGGATTCAGTGTGTCAAAGGGCCTGTTTCCATGCTGTATCTCTAAATTAAACTCACTAAACTAAAGTAAACCAAACTAAACTAAACTAAACCAACCTAAACTGAACTAAACTAAACAGAATTGATTTGATTTCACGAGACTGCGGCATAACTTGAGAAGAAAGTTATGTCAGGGAAACTAAAGGGATGCGAATGGTCATCATTGAGCAACATATGATTTACGATTATGTTTAATGTAAGGATTAATATTGCTGTTTTAATGGCCTGGCCAAGTCAGGAATGCTACAGAATCAACTTAAATGTGAAGCAGCATGATGAACTAGTCAGTGAGTTATACAGCTCAGAAACAGGCCCTTCAGCCCAACTTGTCCATGCCAACCAAGATGCCCCATCTACACTAGACCGATTTTTCTGTTTGGGTCCATGTCTTTCTAAAACTTTCCTCATTACAGTACCTGCCTCAACTACCTCCTCTGACAGCTCGTTCCATATACCCACCACCCTCTGTGTGAAAAAGTGTTATTTTAAATCATGACCCTCCCACGTTAAACATATGTCCTCCTGTTTGTGATTGCCCTGCCCATGGGTAAAAATGTGCATTTCCCTTATCTTCTAAGGGATATTGGTGTAGATCAGGTTAAAAACAGAAAACTTATTCATATACAGAAAGGAAATCATGTAGAAAACAAGTATCTCTTTTGGGGCTTGTGTTTTCAAACAAAATACAGGTCTGCTCCAGAGTTTGAGTAAAGAGTATTCAGAAGCAAAGAGCTGGCGTTCATGTTTCTCAATGCAATTGGAAAATTACCAGTGAGTGAACTCCAACCAAGTTAGACATGGTTAATATACCAGAAGAGAAATTAAGTTGAAATATGAATAAAACCACAGCAAAGCAACCTTATACAAGTAATTAATTTATAATATCACACAGACATAACAGAATATTTTTGCCAACATGTTCAAATACAAGTTAAACATGGTTAATATACCAAGAGAAGAATATTTTTGCCAAAAGAACACAAAGTGCTGGAGTAACTCAACGGGTCAGGCAGCATCTCTGGAGAACATGGATAGGTGACATTTTGGGTCGGGGCTCTTGGTTCTTGGTTTCTTGGTCCTCCAAAATATTCCAAATGGAATTTAAACTGGAGGTGGACTCTTCTTCAGACTGATTGTAGGTGAGAAGTGGAAAGAAAGCTGTAAGAGAGGAAGGGCATTATTTTTGCCAACATGTTAAAATGTGAACTTAGACGGTCGACAAAAATGCTGGAGAAACTCTCAAGAAGGGTCTGAAGAAGGGTCTCGACCTGAAACGTCACCTATTCCTTCGCTCCATAGATGCTGCCTCACCCGCTGAGTTTCTCCAGCATTTTTGTCTACTGTCGATTTTTCCAGCATCTGCAGTTCTTTCTTCAACAATGTGGTTGAATTTGGAGAAAACTATTTTTATTCATGAATCCAATGTGAAAAGATCATAAGTGGTAGGAGCAGAATTAGACCATTCGGCCCATCAAGTCCACTCCACCATTAAATCATGGCTGACCTAGCTCTCCCTCCTAACCCTATTTTCCCTGCCTTCTCCCAAGTAGAGTCATAGTGTCATACAGTATGGAACAGGCCATTCGGCCCTACTTGTCCACGCCAACCAAGATGACCCATTTTGCCACCTGCCCGTATTTGGCCTATATCTCTCTAATCCTTCCCATCCATGTATCTGTCTAAATATCTTTTAAAAGTTGTTATTGTATCTGCCTCAACTACCTGCGCAGCAAGGAACTGCAGATGCTGGTTTATACAAAATGCTGGAGTAACTCAGCGGGTCAGGCAGCATCTCTGGAGAGAAGAAATAGGTGATGATTCAGGTCAGAATCTTTCTTCAAACCTTTCTTCTGAAGAAGGGTTCCGACCAAAATGTCACCTATTCCTTTTCTCAAGAGAGGCTACCTGACCCGCTGAGTTACTCCAGCTTTTGTTTCTGCTCAACTACCTCCATTTAGTTTAGTGATAGAGCACGGAAACAGGTCCTTCGGCCCACCAAGCCCGCACTGACCAGCGCTCCCCACACACTAACACTATCCTACACACAACAGGGACAATTTACAATTTTACTAAACTAATTACCCGACAAACACCTGGATGTCTTTGGAGTGTGAGAGGAAACCGGAGATCTCTGCACAGACAGCACCCGTAGTCAGGATTGAACCCGGGTCCCTGGCGCTGTAAGGCAGCAACTCTACAGCTGCGCCACCGTGCCGCCCTCTGGCAGCACATTGCAGGTACCCACCACCCCTCTGTGTGAAGTACTTTGCTCCCATCGTTAAGTGTGTGTCTTAATTGGCCAGTCTTGCCCATCAGGAAGTTGGCCTGGCCCCCCTTCTGTTGGGAACCACGTGCGGTATGATTTTCCTGACAAACGAACAAAATCTAGATCAAATGTTGATGATGTGACCTTTGTTTTTCATTCACAGTGAAACAAGCAGCAAAGCACTGCGGAGTGGAGAGCTATACATGATTTAAAGAACCCCTGCTGAGTCATTGATTTTATCATTACTGAGACCCCCGCATTGATTTCCACACGCCGCCCATTTGCAGACAGACAGACAGACAGCACGGATAAAGGTCCCAGTGCAAGATGACACGACCTGGTGGCCGTGACTCTATCCTGACACTTGGCCACTGCATATTGTAGGCGGCCCGTCACATACAACAGTGCCTTTTAACCCTCAGCGTTCCTCCTTCCCTCGGTCTCCCCCCTCACCGTTACGTCAACCTCCGCCCCTGTGGGAGGCATCCCAGGCTCACTTTAATAACGCCGGCCTGCTTGCTGGCAGGTGGTGCTGAATGAGACTGCATTCTGGCCAGAGCTGCTGTTTCTCAACCCGCTGCTCGGAATTTGTAGATGGAAAATAAAATCGGAGCGGAGCTGGCTGAAGGAGACAATGTCACAGCTCCGCCAGCGGTAGAGTTGCTGCCTTACAGCGCCAGAGACCCGGTTCGATCCTGACTATGGTTGCTGTCTGTACGGGGTTTGTACGTTCTCCCTGTGACCTGCGTGGGTTTTTCCCGGGTGCTCCGGTTTCCTCCCACACTCCAAAACGTACAGATTTGTAAGGTAATTGGCTTGGTGTAATGGTAAATTGTCCCTAGCATGTAGGGTAGCGTGGGCGTGTGGGGATCGCTGGTTGGCACAGACTCGGTGGGCCAAAGGGTCTGTTTCCGCGCTGGATCTCGAAAGCAAACAAAATCAAACAAAGTTCTTGTTGACTTGGGAAATTCACAGCATCCATTAAGTGCACCAAGACATTTGAAATCCAAATTTGCGCCGCATTAGCTCTTAGTACTGTATAATTGCAAAATTATAGAGCTTTAGAGCACAGAAACGGGCCCTTGAGCAAAACTCATCCACACCAACCAGGTTTAATAGCTGAGATGGTCTCATTTCACATGTCTGAGTCAAGAGTGTTTTATTGTCATATGTCCCGAAGCACAACAAAGAAGTCTTACTTGCAGCAGCAGCACAACAGGTCTGTAAACATAGTTTTAGAGATACAGCATGGAAACAGGCCCTTCAGCCCACCGAGTCCCTGCCGACCAGTGATCCTGTACACTAACACTATCCTGCACACTAGGAACGCTCCCATAGCAGAAGCGTCCATGTCTAGCGGGTGGGAACTGGAAAGTATCCCGAGCTAATCCTGCTACCACCATCGTCTATTGCAACAAGTGATGGCTCCCACTGATTGTCGGCGGACGTTTGCGTCCTTTTCAGGACAGACGATGACAGCGACGTCAACATTTGAAACATGGAAGATGGACACGAGAAAAGACACTAGGAACAATTTAACAAAAGCCAAATAACTGACAAACCTGCACGTCTTTGGGACGTGGTAAGCTTACAGATGACACCAAAGTTGGTGGTTCTGTAAACAGTGAGGAAGGTTGTCAAAGGATACAGCGGGATACAGATCAGCTACCGAAATAGGTGGAGAAATGGATGGTGGAGTTTACTCCGAGCAAGTGTGAGGTGTTGCAGTTTGGAAGGTCGAATGGAGAGGGAAACAACTGAATATTCAATTGATGGCAAGACCCTTAACAGCATTGATGTACAGCGAGACCATGGACTCCAAGTGCATGGTTCCCAGCGAGTGGCAAGACGAGTACACAGAATGGGAAAGAAGGTGTATGGTCGGAAGTCATTTTGCAGATTTTCAAAATGTTCTTTGGCCACATTTGTAGTAGTGTGTGCAGTTCTGGTCACCTCACTATTCGATGGATGTGGAAGCTATGGAGAAAGTACAAAAAAGTTTACCAGAATGCTACGTGGATGAGAGGGCGCTAGCCATTAGGAAAGGTTGGACAAACGTGGATTATTTTCCCTGAAGCACCAGAGGTTAAAGAGTGACCCAAGAGATGCAATGTAAAATTATGAGAGGTGTAGATAGGGTGACAGTCAGAACCTTTTTCCCAGGGTGGAAATGTCAAATACTAGAGGGCCTAACTTTAAGGTGAGAGGAGGAAAATTTAATGCAGATGTGTGAGGCAAGTTTTCTTCCAAAGAGTGGTGGGTGTGTGGAACGCACTGCCAGGGGTGGTGGGGGAAGCAGATATGATTGTGATGTTTAAGAGGCTTTTAGATAGGCACACGGATTTGCAGGGAATGGAGAGAAATGGATCATATGCAGTCGGAGGAGATTAATTTTGCTTGGCACCCTGTTTGGCACAGACATTGTAGGCCCTAGAGCCTGTTCCCATGCTGCACTGTTCTGTGCCTTCCAGTTCTGGATTCCACTATCACGGGAAAAAGTGTGATAAGTCACCTTGTCTGCGTCTTCCGTGCTTTGTCTACCTCTATAAGGTACCCCTCAGCCTCCTAGGCTCCAGGGAAAAGAGAAGTCCCAGCCTCTCAAGCCTCTCCTAAGAGATATAATGCTAAGGCTCTATAAGGCACTGGTCAGGCTGCATTTGGAGTACTGTGAGCAAAATTGGGCCCCGTATCTGAGGAAGGATGTGCTGACTCAGGAGAGGGTTACAAGAATGATTCCAGTATGAGTGGGCTTTGCATATGATGAGCGTTTGACAGCACTGGGCCTCTACTCCCTGGAGTTTACAAAGTTGAGGAGCGACCTCAATGAAACTTTGCAGAATAACGAAAGGCATAGATAGAGTGGATGTTTCCACTAGTGGGAGAGTCAAGGACGAAAGGTCACCGCCTCAGAATTAAAGGGCACTCTTTTAGAAAGGAGGTGAGGAGGAACTTCTTTAGTGAGAGGGTAGTTAATCTGTGGAACTCACTCAGAGGGCTGTGGAGGCAAGTCAGTGGATATTTTTAAGGCAGAGATAGACAAATTCTTGATTAGAACGGGTGTCAAGGGTTATGGGGAGAAGGCAGGAAAATGGGATTAGGAGGCAGAGATCAGCCATGATTGAATGGCAGAGTAGACTCGATGGGCCAAATGGCCTAATTCTATAACTTGTGTTCACAAGTTATAGGAGTAGAATTAGGCAGTTCAGCCCATCGAGTCTACTCCGCCATTCACCATGGCTGATCACTGCCTCCTAATCCCATTAAACATGGGGAATTGTGTTCACAATCCCTTGAGTGCTGGTGATTTTTTTTTCTGCGCCCTTTCCAACTTAATGACATCCTTCCTACATCGAGGTGACCAGAACGGCTCGCAATTTCCCATGTTTAATTGGTCTCTGCTTGAATTTGGCATCTATTTCATCCTGACCGTGAGAATTTAACCCGCTCCATCTAAGAATATTACTCCAACCGGGTTAGTGACTGACGCTCCATGTGTAATCTCCTTCCCAATGAATGTATGGCGAGCCCTGTCCACTTCTCCTCCGCAAAAGAGCTTCTCCAACTAATTAAAGATCAAAGCCCTGCGGCTTGGTGAACTCAGTCGTCCCTTCACTTGGCAAGGATCTTCCTAGAGATGACACAGTAGTTAAATTCCAACGTACATTGTTCCTTTTGTTGAGCTGAAGTGTCAGTGCAACCCATCGAAATACATCGGCTCCTTGCCACAAGCACCCCTGTGAGTTTCTCTCATAAATGCTGGAAAATCCAGTGTAGAAATCATTTACTTCAACCGTTCAAATATTAAAAAGGTACCTTTATACACTGCTCAGAATTTTCCCAAAGTTGCATATATTAGTACAAAAATAAACAACTTTTACGATGGGCATGTATGTCGGATAGTCGGCGACTAAACCGTCTCCCCCCACCTGGTTTGCTAGATGAGGAGGGGGCTGTGGACCCCCAGCAGGACCAAAAACAAGACCTGTCAAAGGGCGGATGAGCTCCTTCGTGCCAACCCATCCACACCTCAGTAGAATTGCGATCTACTGTCGTACTTGGCATTGTAAGAACGATGATGAAGC